>NW_027529424.1:3623539-3757965 GCF_008692635.1 Crocuta crocuta | reverse complement strand
TGTTGAGGGTGGGTGGCCCAGCACAGGGTCTCAGAGCCTACAGGGGAGGATGGGGGATGGCATCTTCATGGATGAAGGGGCAGCGTGATGACAGATGAGTCACATGCAGTAGCAGTCAAAGCATTAAGGACAAAGGGAGCCAGCTTTGCCCCTGAGAAGGGGTGACCAAGACAGAGAGGAGAAAACCAGAACAAATCCCTTGGGGTCGGGCTGGAACTGGAGACACTGATGTACAGTCAACATTTTCAATCTACAGCAACAGAAGTACAAATAATCTGGATGTAAATCAATGTGTGTAGACACATGTTCATACACACATGTTTCTGTGTTCTGGCCACAACATCACAATGTCCGCGTTTCTGAATCCCACTGTGAAGGAAAAATGGTTCGCCACAGTCCTTAAGGAATGGAAGGTGGATGATTCAGGGGGGTCTGTGGTAGGGGACGGCCATCAGACAGGATGCAACCCCAACAGTGACAAGTGAGGCTACACCCCAGGAGAAGTGGGGAGGCAGAGGATGGAAAATTCCTAAGGGGAAAACAGGGGTAAAGGGCATTCCTGCTAGATAGCTCAACAGAATTCCTGCTGAAGGAGACTAGGGTGATAAGGTGTCCAGGTTGGGGATGAGGAATTTGATGGGATGGCAAGGGTCGTCAGAGCACGGGGTGGGGCAGTGATAAGCTGACTTAGCATGGTTCTTGCTCAAAGTGGATTCTGCAGGGACAGAGACAGAACCCAAGCTGGTCCCAGCAGAGCAGAGGGCTCAGAGGGGCCTAAGTGAAGTGGATCAAGGACAGTCTTTGTCACCATCCACGGCCTGCCAAAAAGACTTGGGGTTTTTTTTTAGAGGAGTGGCTGGTTCCAGAGCTTGGGACAGGAAACTGCAAGATCAGCCTAAAATGCATTTTTGCGCCAAAGAGCCCAGAGGCGCTCACAGAGTGATGGGGACACGTCAAAAGGACACAGAAGCCAGCTGGAAGGAGCTCCCATCAACCACATCAGGGACAATCTGATCATTAAGATAAATGATGATAATAATGAGTCATAGCCCACAGGATGGAATAGGAAACCACGAGTCCAAACATATGCCAATTCATTAATTATGTCAATTAGTTATAATCATAATTACAGTTAGGATTAATGAACTAATGATGAGTGCATGGATATTTAGATAGTTTCAAGGTAACTCCCCACAAAACACTGAATAATGACAAACAAAAACTGGCTTCACGTGAGAACATGGAAGACAGACAGACCCTAATCAAGGAACTAACGCTACATCGTGTTAGAACAAATAGGGACCATGTGCCGCCAGATAGGATGCGGCAAGAACACAGCCCTACGTCCGTGCTCTTCTGCCCCGAGGATCAGAACCCACATCCCAGTGCAAGGAAGCATGAGAACACTCACACCGAGGGCCATCTCATAAACACCAGGGTCTGCAGGACTCAAAAGCCCGGATACCATGAGAGCAGCTCAAGACAGAGGAGCATGTTACAGACTGAAGAGAGCTGATGGCTGAATGTGATTCTCTGCTGGGGAGGGGGGCGGAGTCAGAGTGGGCCAGGATGACTGGGTGGTAGGAATGGAGGGGACACAATTCCCGACTTGATGGGTGTGTCGTGGTCCCATAGCAGAATGTCCTTGTGTGTGGAGATCACGTGCCGAAATGTCCAGGGGTATATGGGGTATCATGTTAGCAGTTTATTTGCACATGGATCTGGACAAATATTTATGCCATGCTTCTGCAACTTTTCTGTAGAAGTTTGAGGTTCTTTCTAAATGAATCAGGCAGGGGGCACCTGGGTGGCTCGGTCAGGTAAGCGTCTGACTCTTGGTTTCAACTCAGGTCACTGTCTCATGGTTCATGGGGTCGAGCATCAAGTAGGGCTCTGTGCAGACAGTGCAGAGCCTGCTTGGGATTCTCTCTCTCTCCTCTTTCTCTGCCCCTCCCCTCCTTGCTCTCCCTCTCAAAATAAATAGACTTTAAAACACAGATAGGTAGGTAGGTAGGTAGGTAGGTAGGTAGGTAGATAGATAGATAGATAGATAGATAGATAGATAGATAGATAGATAGATAGATAGATAAATTAGTCTTCCATAAAATTACACTTCTCAGGTGCTTGGGTGGCTCAGTGGGTTAAGTGTCCAACTTTTGGTTTTGGCTCAGGTCGTGATCTCATGGTTTGTGGGGTTGAGCCCCATGTCAGTCTCATGCTGACAGCACAGAGCCTGCCTGGAATTCTCTCTCCCCACCTTCCCTCTCCTTCCTGGCTCACTCACCCTTTCTCAAAATAAATAAACATCTAAAAATTTTTTAAATAAAATTACAGTTCTCAGGGATGGCAGGGGGCTCAAGAGATCAGAGAGTCTGGACCCTTGTCTTGGAGCCTGGATGGCTTTTATTAACCCCATTTCACAGAAGAGATAGTTGAGGCAAGGCAGAAAGTGCAATGGGCCTTTGGGCTACTCAATTCATAAATGGGGCTGAAGGAGGGCATGGAGAAGTCAGACACAGAACAGCCCGGGCTGACCCCGCACCTTTTCACGAAGCACCCCTTCCCCTGTGACCCTGCATTATGCCATGGGGCCCTTTCCTGGTCAGGAAGTTTCTACACTGAAATCAGAAGAGGAAAAAGTAATGGATTTAAGTGTGGACTTGATGGTCGGGGCTAAACCCAGATGTCCGGAGCCCTTCCATCGTTCTTGAAGTTCTTCTCAAGAAGCAAAGCTGCCTCTGTGGCCCATTCAAGCCCTGGGCCCCCCCACGGGGGACAGGGGTCAGGTGGAGAAGGAATTCAAGAAAAGCCTTCTCCAGGAGAGAGGAAGCTATTGCTTATGAAAGGGACATTTGCTTTAGGGGAGACAAGGATGTTTATTTTAGTGGAGGTGTCCCTCAAAAGAGCTAATGTGAAGAGATAGAAGGGAAGGCCATGTGTTCAGGGGAAGGCAGTAGAGGACATGTGGCTGTCCCAGGGAGGTCGCCTGCGCTGCTCTGGCCCTTGATGGTGAGAGACAGTCTCGTCTCTGCCCCCTCTCACTACAGCATGGCGCAGACAGTGCTGGATGCCAAAAGGCCATGCTTGTCTTTTAAAATGAAACACAATAGGGGCACCAGGGTGGTTCAGTCAGTTAAGCATCCGACCAGCTCAGGTCATGATCTCATGATTCATGAGTTCAAGCCCTGTGTCCGGCTGGCTCTGTGCTGATAGCTCAGAGCCTATAGCCTGCTTGCGATTCGGTGTCTCCTTCTCTCTCATCTTTAAAAAAACCACAACCTGCCACAGACATGAATAGAAAAAGTCTTGCCAGGCTCCTGAGAGATAGACCTTGATGGCCAAGCCCAGTGGAGAGCAGCAGCTGTCAACTTCTATTTTTACATAGAACGAAACTAGCCCAGGGCCAGTCACTGTGTGAATGAAACAGAACCAGGTCTGGTCCCATGTTTCTAGAAACACTGACCAGTCAGCTTGCCTGAAAATGGCCACAGGCTTGCAGAGAAGGAGGCTGCCCAGAACAGTCTTCCCTTCTGTTTTCCTATAAACTCGTTTGATCCCAGGCTGATGAGGTCGGGCGTGTGTGGAGCCCTTCCAGCATGGTGTTTCATGCACATGAGGAATTACAAAACCATCACACCCAAAAGACACTTGGAGAGCCTTTGAGCTTCATTAGTAGAACATCAACTTGTCAGGGTGCCTGGGTGGCTCAGTGTATGAAGCAAGTGTCCGACTTTGGCTCAGGTCATGGTCTCGCAGTTGTGGGTTCAAGCCCCGCATCGGGCTCTGCACTGACAGCTCAGAAACTGGAGCCTCCTTCAGATTCTGTGTCTCCCTCTCTCTGTGTCCCTCTCCTGCTCATGCTCAGTCTCTCTCTCTCAAAAATAAACATTAAAAAAATAAAGGTAATCAACTTGCCTGCTATAACAAAGAGACCCAAATAATACTGGTTTTTAGAAATCTGTACCTGTTTATGTGCAAGTTCAAATGAGCAGACAGAGCTGCTAGTGTGGCAGCCACATATCCATTAGGACCCAGGACCTTTCACTCCTTGCTCTGCCATCCTCACCATGTGCTTCCATCTTGTGGCCCAAAATCGCTGCGCTAGTTCCTGCCATCGTGTTTGCATTCCAGCCATGAGGAAGGTGGCATGGCAAAGGCAAGGGCGTACCACTTCCTTTTCAAGGACATGACCCAGAATTTGCACACACCTCACTCCCACGCACATGCAGTTGCCAGAACTTTGTCACGTGGTCCCAGCCAGCTAAAGGCGAGGCTGGGAATGGAGCAACTCTAGCGCCAGCTACAATGTAATACTAATAGTATATGATGCAATACAGTGCTATGTAATAAGTGCATGTGGGGCACTGGCCAGCGATTCAGCCACACAGGGGTAATGCATTTCAGCAGCTCAGAACTAACAGAGAAGTCTTTTTCTCCAGCGTGCACACTTTCAGCCCCAGGCTGGACCCAATTTTCTCTGCTCAAAAGTACACGCTGGATCAGAGCCAGGCTAGCCCAGTGTGTGCGCCTCGCCTCTCTCAGGAATCCGTGCTAACATTCCACACGCTCCCTCTTGTCTAGTTCACATTCTTTGTGCTTTGGGCTCAGCCTGGGCCCCCTGCTCTGTCATCAGGGGGAAGCTGCCGGGCACCTCCTTTCTGCACATCAAGACTTCACCTGCCTCCATCTGGCCAGGGAGAGGTGACACCCACACCCCCCCGCCGGAAGAACGAAGCCTCCCTTGGCCAAGGGTGACTGTTCAAGCTCATCAACAAGCCCCCATGGAGCCTGAGCTGCGGGCAGCAGCCCAAGCCAACCTGCCAGCACACAGGGAAAGGTAAAAACCACCCTCACCCACATGCGTGTTGAGCGCCAGCGGCAGATGCCCAAAGAACAGTAGGGATCCCTGTCCTCAGAGGCCAGGCTGACGTACCAGCTACACACGTGCATCCCTGCATCTCTTATTCACCTGAACCATTTTGGAGCATCGTTCCCTATGGAGGGAGGCACCGTGCGGCCTCAGGCACTGGGCTTCCAGGACAGCTGCAGCGGAGTGCAAAGATACGGGAACTCAGAGCCCTGGAGGGCAGTGCAGCGTGGTGGGGAAATCCACACGCTTTGGGGTCAGAATTTCTAGATTCTGGTCCTGGCTCCAATGTTTAATACCTTGGGACCATGAGTAAGTTATCTGGTGACTCTATGTCATTTTCCCATGTGTAAGGCGGAGATCATTGTGCCTATGTGGTGAGGTTGGGGAGTAATAAATGGGTCACACACACTGGTGCCTGGCTGGTAATAAGCCCTTGATGAGCATCAACAGCTACTATTCCCTAATCTCTTGGAGCCTCTGTTTCCTCCTGCACATAAACGAGGAAACGATTTCTACAGTCCGCATAGGACATCGAGTGTGAAAACGTCTTTTGTCTATAGAAGGTTTTCTCTGTATACATCTTCCTTCTTTGCTTTCTGGAATCTGGCTTCTCTATACATAGGAGGGGGAAACGATTATCCCCGCCCAGGCAGGGCGCCCCAGTGAATGCTGGGACCAATGGTCTGGGAGTCCTTTTTGGCATCACGAGAAATGTCTTCAGCATCAGGTCTGGAGCCCACGGGTGCTGAGGGGCTGCTGCGGGGAGGCACACTGGGATGCCAGGGGACCGAGGGAGGAAAGAGGAAGGTTTCCAAAGGATGATGCTAGTTCCAGGAAGAGACCCCCATGAGAAGTGAGACAGGATGGAATCCTTAACAAAACAATCCACTTCATTTATTTATTCACCTGTCTCACCATAAACGCAACTAACCTCATTCTTCCAACAGACATTTACTAATTATAATGCTGGAGGTCTCGAGAGCAGAAGTCATCAGAGAGCAAAGATAAGCTTTTGGAATTAGAAGCAGATACTGTCAAAAGTCAGTCCCTGTGGCTTTGACTTTGAGACGGCTAGACGCTAGGGAACTTCTAAAGGGAGGCGTGTTGGGTGTGTGCAGAACAAATACAGGGTCCTGGTTTCCTCCTAATGGCCTTGATTACAGCTTCCTGACTCCCCATCCAGGTCCTGTTCAGCCTGCCTGGTGGTGGCCCGTCCCTCCCGGTTTCCAGGCATCTGTCCTTGTTCTTTAATATTCTCAACCGTGTCCCTGAGTGCTCTGTGTGGTTTCATTTTGTCCTTGCAGCCTGTGCTCTCTCCCAGGTTTTCATGAAAGGTTTTCCCCTACGATTCTGCAGAGTTTTACAGCTGGTTTGGTCATGTTTGCACTTCTTAAAACTTATAAGCCTTTAAGTAAACACATGCTCAGAAAAGCAGAACATTCTTGTGAATTCCCTTTAAGCTCTGTGTTAGGTTCGGAATGGGTAACATGGGTTAACGCTGACAGAAAAGTCTAACCTTAATCTCAAAAATATTCTGTAAGGGCTGGGGAAAGAAGAGTCCTGTATACCAGTGGTATACCGAGTATCCCCAGGGAGTCACGATCCCAGTTTCAAAAGCCCAGGAGAAAGGTCATGCCACGTCTGTTAAAAAGACAGAGAAAGGCAAATGGCAGAGCACTGAAATGCTGCCAGTCATTTACACTATAGTCTAAATGCTATAGTCTAAAGTCCACGTTTCTGAAGAAGTTTTCATGTAAGGAGAGGGGAGAAAGAAAGAGGACCAGGGTGGGAAGGGACAGTGAAAGGGGTGGAGAAGGAGGGAAGCCAGGATTAGCAAAGTCAGCCTTTACCTCTTTGCATCTGGGCCAGCCCTGACCCTCTGATGTCACTGAACAGGCATTTGTAGCATGTGTTACACACCTGCTGGCCCCAGATCATTCCATTCTGAGGTTCCTTGCCAAGAGAGGGCTGTGTGAAAGCCCCAGGGAGACCAAGACCTGGCTGGGACCTGGTTGGGAGTTCAGGCCACTATAATTATCAACCTGGGAGGATCCCTTCATCTCCTCATTCAGCTCCTCATTTAGTCTCAGCTCCTGGGCCTCCTGGGCCCCACCGGTAAAGAGGAGGAGGCCCGAAGGTGACTTACAGGCCAGGTCAGAAATGACATCATGCCTCCTCCATGGCCCCCTCCCTTAACCCCCCCCCCCTTCCCAGGCCCCAGAGGATGGGTTGCTGGAAATGTCTTCACTTCTGGTTGCTGCACTGGCTGCCGGCTGCATATCCAGCTGCATATCCCTAGGGGTGGGAGGTGGGGGGAAGGTAATGGGGTTGAGCTGGCTCATTGGGGTTAGCGGGGTTAGCGCAGCCTGTCCAGTGAGTCCCGGGCCCCAGGAGCCCTTTCAGTTTAGGATACCTTTGGACCTGTTGGGTCTTACTAATGCCCCTGGGCCTCGGTGTGCTAAGGAGTCAGCACAAAGTCTATTATTCAAGCCAACTCTGTCATTTAGGGCCAACAAAACCCCTCTGAGGTAACGCTGTTTCAAAGCCAAGTGCCCAAGGCTTAATCTGACAAGGCCCTGAGGACGCCCTCATGTCCCAGTGAACAGTTCCTCGCAGTTCTGCTGCAGCACACGTCCTGGACTCAGTACTGACCCCCATCTGGTCACTTATGACCGACGGGCCACAGGGGCACACAGGCTGTGCCCGGTACTGTGCTCGGGGCTGAATCTGGGTCACCGTAACTCCTCCTTATGACGAACTTGTGAAGTAGCTTCCTTTACTATTTCCACCAAAGGATGAGGAAGCTGAAGGTTAGAGAGGCCAGGGCCCAAGGTCACAGGGCCAGCAAGTGACCAGAGACTGGGCACCACACCAGCCGTCTGACGCCAGCCGCCCTGCTCCACCCGGCGGCCTGTGGGTGGATGAGATCCTTCCAGGGAACACAAAAGGCTGGTGAGGCTACATCCACATGTCTGAGGTCGGACAGCTGGGTCTGGGGCACTGTCCAAATATCCTGTCCAGCCAGCTAAGATGCTGGTCAAGGTCATTCAAGAGCTCTTCATTAGAGGTTCCGCTCTCCACCCCTGCAGCCCTGAGATCTAAGTCTCACCCACACTTGCAGGGGCAAAGGCCCGAAGAACCCGCCCCCACCCCGAGTTAAGGAGGCGAGCACTAAGAATGGAAACCGATTCTGCCACATCAGCAGGAAGCAGGGCCTTCCTCAGCAGAGGCCATTCCAGACTTGAAATGCACTCATTTCTTTAGAAAACCAAACACTGTGGAGTGAGGGCTGAGTGCTCACTGACCACATTTCCCAAATCCCCAGTCTCCCCCCGGAGCTTCCTCTAGGGACCGTGGGGCCAAGAGCCTAAAATTGGTACTGAACCAAAACCTGGGTCCTGTGGCCTCTGGACATTCCACGTCCTTCTTTCGCCCACACACCTCTGCTCACCCAGCAAGGGAGAGCGTGGCCACAAGAAACAGAGTAAACGGCCAGCCTGGAGGGCCCTCCGCCGGCCCAGCGGGGTGGGTGACAAAGCACTGGCACCGTTGTGGAGAGGGGCTGGAGAGGGGCCGAGCATGGGGCCCCACAGGCTCCCAGAGAAGGAATTCGTGTTCTGTAAAGTCTTCTGTGGGGCACCTGAGGGGCTCAGTCAGCTGAACATCCGACTTCAGCTCAGGTCATGATCTCACGGTTTGTGAGTCTGAGCCCCAGGTCAAGCTGTCTGCTGTGAGCACAGAGCCCACTTGGGAATCTATGTCTCCCTCTCTCTCTGTCCCTCCCCTGCTCGTGCTCTCTCTCTCTCCCTCTCAAAAATAAACAAACATAAAAAAAAAAAAAAGAGAGAGTCTTCTGGAAACTCTTTATAAAGCGAGGATGTTATTTATGTTAGCCGCGGCCGCGTAGGCTTGGGGGCCTCTTCCTTTCTTCCCTGGTCTTCTGAAGACAGGACAATAGCTTCCTGGCACTGAGCACAGCTCACGATCTAAGAAGAGACAGGGTCATCAAAGACCATGTTCTCCCCCTGCAAACTGGCAGTGACCTTGCTCAGAATGCCAATCGCTCACGTCACTCGACAAGGCAGGTCTCAGAATCTTCCTACTTTCCTAAAAATGGCATTTGTGTTCCTGAGAGGGATTGTGCAAATTCATCTTTCAATGAAAACATCAGTTTAAAAAAAAAAAAAAAATCTGTGCTCGCTTCAGCAGCACATATACTAAAATTGGAACAATACAGAGAAGATTAGCATGGCCCCTGTGNACATAAGAGGGGCGCCTGGGTGGCTCAGTTGGTTAAGCGTCCAACTTCGGCTCAGGTCATGATCTCACGGTTTGTGGGTTCGCTGTGCTAACAGCTAGCTCAGAGCCTGGAGTCTGTCTTTGGATTCTGTATCTCCCTCTCTCTCTGACCCTCCCCTGCTCAAACTGTCTCTCTCTCTCTCTCAAGAGTAAATAAAACACATTTTAAAAAAATGAAAATAAAAGCAAAAAAATATTTTTTTTAAATCTTTTGGGCCTGGGTCAGTGCAGAACTTTGCTGTCAGTGGTGTGTTGTGAGGTGACACAGAGAGAGAGAGAGAGAGAGAGAGGGAGAGAGAGAGGGAGAGAGGGAACATGGAAGTCACAGCTGCCACACCTCTCCGCAGAGTGCGGGGTAGACAGAGGAAGGATGCCTGCAGCGGAGCTGGGCCCTCTTAGCTGGGGCGGCCACAGCCCTCCCTGCCCACCCCCAGCCCCAGCCCTGCACCCCGCCCCACTGCCAGCTGCCCACAGCCTCACCTGCCGGCTCCGACCTGACCTTGTCCACCCTAACATCAGCTCCCATCTGCAAACACAAACGGGGCGACTTATCTGCATTGCCTAACCCAGGTAAACAGCCCTGCGCAGGCCTGGTCCCTGCCCTCACCCCCAGGGTCGGGCTGCTGGGCCAAAGGTATGCTCGGGGAGATTTTTTTCGGCGACTGTTTCCTCCTGGCAAGACTTCTGGATTCGGGAAGTTTCGGTGGAATAGTTTCCTAATCAGCATTGAAACCTAAGTCTACAAGGATCTTCACAGTTACGAACTCCATTTCCTTGCCCTTTGCCAAACTTTCTCCCATTTTCTGAGGAAAAACAAAAAACAAAAAGCCTATAATTGCCATTGGACACACTTGGCGGTGACTCAGAACTTTTTTGAACAAGAAGCCATCCTGAGGTCACTCAACCCTTCGGCTTTGGGGTGGGCCTGCTCCCTCTGCTCTTCTGTCTCATGTACACAAGAATTGCCAGTCAAGGGCATGCTTATGGCAGGTCTCTGGCCACATCAGCTAGAAGATGCTGTCCTTTCCTCCACACGCCTAGGAGATGTCAAGCCTGACTTCCTGTTCCGGCTGTTGACGCTAGCTAGCTGCGTGACTCTTAGCAAACCGCTCACCCTCTATGAGCCTCAGGTTCCTCATCAATAAAATAAGGGGATTGGACTATAGGGCCTCTTAAGCCATTTTATGGACTGAATTATGTCCTTTCCCAAATTTATATGTTGAGTCCCTGACTCTCAATGGGACTGTATTTGGAGAGAGGGGCTCTCGGCGCCTCTGAGGTTAAATGAGGTTGTAAGGGTGGGGCCCTAATCCGCTAGGGCTGGCGTCCTTATATGAAAAAGACACCAGAGAGCATGGTCGCTGGCTTTCTCCTGCAAATGGCAGAGGAAAGACCACGTGAGGACACAGTGGGAAAGCAGCCTTCTGCATGCCAAGCAGAGGACTCGCCAGGGCCCAGCTCTGCTGATCCCCACAGACCTCGGTGTCCGGGACTGTGAGGACTTCGTGTCCGTGGGACTTGGCTGTGGCAGACCAGGCCGACAGGCTCTTCTCCCTCCGTCCTCCTGAGTCTCTAACTGGATCTGTTTGTGCCACAGACTTTGCCTGGAGCAAAACCTGGGTCAGCTCTGTTCTTGCTCCCACTTTTGTCAGATGTTATGATGGCCAGACCCTGGGTGGTGGTGGGGGGGACCAGCAACCCTCCCCCCCCAACCCGGGCTCTCCAAATACTCTTAGCAGGGGCTCTGTTTCTGATACCCTCTCTGGCAGGGAGTGTCTGCTTCTGCAGATACTTGTAGGTCTAGATCATTTGCCATCCTTCACTGGCCCCCACACACCACCCCAATCTTTTCAATGGCAAAGGGCCCCTGACCCAGAGCCCATGAGGAGCTGAAGTCACAGGGGACCAGGAGGAGAGGGAGAGAGAAGAGAGGGTGTGTGTGTGTGTTGTGTGCATGTGTGTCCCTGCTGTTTGTGACCAGGGACCCAACTACACCTCTTGAGCCCTTGTCAACTCAAACGCCCAGCAGTTACCACACAGCACGCACTAGCTGACTTTTGCTCAGGCAGCACCCTCTAACCTTTATCTAAGTAGCTCCCCCGGCTCTGGAAAAGCTCTCAAGAGTCCCCTCCTCCAGGAAGCCTCTTGCCCACCCCCTTCTTCTGGGCTCACATAGAACCTGCACACATAATATGGGTTCATCAAGCCCACTGGCTCTGGGATCCATAGAAAGCCTGGGTCGTCTTCATCCTCCCCCAGGGTCCGGAGCATAATAGGCATCTGACAAATGTTAGTGAGTGGGTGGCAGGCAGATAGATGATGGATGGATGGGTGAGTGAATGAGTGGGTGGGNGTGGACAGAGGGTGGGTGAATGGGTGGGTGGGGTGAAGGATGGATGAACAGAAAATCACTTGGCCTCTAGCTGCCCTCCTTTGTCTTTCCACTGGGTGATTTGCAGGCAAATCTTCCTAATGTCTGGACTGGCTCCCTTCATGACCCAAATACCTTCAGAAGTTGTGTGCTGCCTGCCAAACACAGCTCAAACTCCTCAGGCTAAAATCTGGCCCCTACCCACTTGTCTACTTCTGTTCTTCTCTGCCAAATCGTATCAGATGTTCTCCACACCCTTGCGACTCGGAGCCACCCTCTGACCTGCAGCATAGACTTCATCTGGAGCTTGTCAGAACTCTCAGTCCCTATCCAAGACCAGCTGAGTCAGAATCTGCATTTTAACAAGATCTTGAGTCACGCCTACATGGAAGTTCGATAATCACTAGTCTAGGCTGTCCCCGAAGCTCCTGCCAGACATCTGTCAAAATCCTGTGCATCTTTTAAGGCTCCTGTACCTCCCCTACATGGAACTCCCCTGATCACACTTACTCTAGCCCACCCCCTACACACACANTGCATTTTAACAAGATCTTGAGTCACGCCTACATGGAAGTTCGATAATCACTAGTCTAGGCTGTCCCCGAAGCTCCTGCCAGACATCTGTCAAAATCCTGTGCATCTTTTAAGGCTCCTGTACCTCCCCTACATGGAACTCCCCTGATCACACTTACTCTAGCCCCCCCCCCACACACACACACACACACACACACACACACACACACACACACACAGTTTCCCTTCTCAGAATGACCATCGAAGTTGGTTTATGCCTCTCTGGTCTCAGAGCTCATGTTGTTCCTGAGTATTTGAGACTTATGTCTCTGTTGTAAATTATAAACATCTGGTGAATAAGGATCTTGTTAGTCTATTTCATCCCATACCATGTCTCAAAAGAGCGTTGTACCTAGCCGGTGCTGGACAAATGCATTCAATAAATGAAGGGATTATTGGAGGAAGGAACAAACGAAGGTCAGTTTCCTACTAGAGGGAGGAGGCCCACGGTCCCTACTGGTGGCTGCTGGCCCAGGCACCCCAGGACAAGAGTTGCATGTGCTGGCTCCTGGCCTTCTTCCCTGCAACAGTAGGAGTATCTCAGTTTGCCCATTCACCCCAAGTCTGCCCCACACCGTGGAGTGATGGGGAATGAGACGTGCACTGTGGTAGCACAGGACCCTCTGGGGCTGTCTGGTTGTCTCATCCATGGGTCTGGTGGGAAGGGGCAGCTCTGCCATGCCTGCAGCAACATCAGCAGTCCCGCGTCCAACCTGTTCAGCGACCAGCTTCGGTACTGGACGGTCAGGACAAACTCGGACTTCCTGATCTGGGTGAACTCATCTGCCCAACTCATCTCCTTTGGTCAGTATATGGTTTTCTTTCTTTTTCTTTTTTTTTAATACTTTTTAAAATTTATTTCTAGGAGAGAGAGACAGCGTGAGCAGGGGAGGGTCAGAGCAAGAGAGGGAGACACAGACTCCGAAACAGGCTCCAGGCTCTGAGCTGGCAGTCAGCACAGAGCCCGACGCAGGGCTCGAACCCACGAACCGCAAGATCATGACCTAAGCGAAAGTCGGACGCTTAACCGACTAAGCCACCCAGGCGCCCCAGTATATGGTTTTCTATGCATTATTACTGCTGGTGAAAAACAGAATGATTTCTCCTAAGATCAGGAGCAAGGTGAGGATGTCCATTTCCAATTCTCCTGATTATTATACTAGAGATGCTAGCCAGTGTCACTGGGTAAGAAAGGGAGAATAAAGACACCCAGACTGGAAAGCAACAAGTAACACTGAATTTGCAGGATGACATAATCCTGTATGATGAAAATCCTAAAACAATCCACAGAACAACCACGAGAGCTAATTACAGGCTCAGACAATGTCAAAGGGACACAAGACCAATGTAAAAAAAAAAAAAAAAATCAACTGCATGTCTAGGTATTAACAATGAACAATCTGAAAATGAAATTAAAATAGTTCCATTCACAATAGCTCAAAAATAAACACAATTCCTATCAAAATCTCGGCAAAATAGATGAGCTAAAACAATCTTGACAAAGAAGAATCAAGTTGGATGCACTACTCTACCTGATATCAAGGCGTATTTGGAGCTATTATAATCAAGACAGTGTGGTATTTGCAGAGGGATAGACACAAGCATCAATGGAAGAAAACAAAGAAACAAAAAATAGACTCACACAGTATGTTCTGTGTGTGTGTGTGTGTGTGTGTGTGTGTGTGTTTTCTGACAAAGATGGCAAGGCAGTCCAATGGAAGAATGATAACTCTTCAACAAATGGCATGGAATAATTAACATCCAAAGGCAAAAATATCCTCACCCTAAACCTCACCTCTTATACCAAAGTAAACTCAAAATGGATCACAGATTTACATATAAAAGGTAAAACCATAAAGCTTTTAGGAAAGAAGGATGGCAGAAAATCTTGGAGACCTGGGGCTGGGCAAAGAATGGAGTTCTTGGACACAAAATAATTTATGAGAAGAAAAAGGTTAAGTTGAGCTTCATTAAAATTGAAAAACTTTTGCTGAGCAAAAACCCCATTAGGAAGATGAAAGACAAGCTATGAATTGGCCAAAAATAAAAATAAAAAAATCTGAAGACTGGGTATCTGACTTGTATCCAGAATCTATACAAAGAATTCTTGAAACTCAAAAACACAAATGCAGAGGAAACACCAATGCAAGGCTGCTCATGAACAATTAGAGAGGCCAAGACATGAACAGACATTTTACCAAAGAGGAGATATGATTAGCAAGCAGTCACAAAGAAGGATGTTTAACATCATTAGCCATTGGGGGAAATATAAATTAAAACTGAGGTGATACCACTACACACCTATAACAGAAACTAAAATAAAATTAGCAGTGGTTAAGACCAAATGTCGGCAACAATGTGGAGAAACTGGATCTCTCCTACATTGCTGGTGCAGTCACTCTGGAAAATAGCTTGGCACTTGTTTCTTATGAAGCCAAACATTCCTTTACCATATGATTCATTCAGCAAGTGCATTCTTGGGCATCTGTCTCAGAGAAATGAAAACTTACATTCATACAAAAACCTGTACATACACTAAATTGTACACTCGAAAATAGTCAAAATGGTAAACTGTGTATATTTTACCACAAGAAGAAAAGAACCTGTACACAAATATTCATAGCAGTTTTATTTAGAATAGCCCAAACCTGGGAGCAACCTAAAGGTCCTTGAGTGGGTAAACGGCTAAAAAAAACCTATGATACATCCATTCAACAGGATACTGCTCAGCAATAAAAAAAGAATAAACTACTGACACAGCACCAACTTAGATGGATTTCTAGGGCATCATAGGTCCATACTAGTATGATTCATTTTTTAATGTTTATTTCTAGGGCATCATAGGTCTATACTAGTATGATTCATTTTTTAATGTTTATTTATTTTTGAGAGAGAGAGAAAGAGAGACAGAGTGCGAGCGAGGGAGGAGCAGAGAGAGAGGGAGACAGAATCTGAAGCAGATTCCAGCCTCTGAGCTGTCAGCATAGAGCCTGACATGGGGCTTGAACCCATGAACCACAAGATCATGACCTGAGCCAAAGTTAGACACTTAACCAGACTGAGCCACCCAGGTGCCCCCCATACTAGTATGATTCTATTTATATCACATTTTCAAAATGGCAAAGCTATATAGAGATAAGACCACATTAGTACTTTCTAGGTGTGATGGGTAATGTTATGTGTCAACTTGACTGGGCTAAGGGATGCCCAGATTGCTGGCAGATGTTATTTCTGGGTCTGTGTGTAAGAGGTTTTCTGGAAGAGATAAGTATTTGAATTGACTGCGTAAAGAATATCGCCCTTCCCAAGGTCAGTAGGCATCATCCAATTCGTTGAGAGACTGAATAGAGCAACAGGTGGAGGAAAGGCAAATTTGCTTTTTTTTTTTTTTTTTTTTGCTAGACCTGGGACATCCAACCTCTCTTGCCCTCAGACACAAGGGTTTGTGGATCTTGGGCTATTAGAATCAGACTGAATTACACCTGGCCTGCTTCTCCAGCTGGCAGACGCAAGTTGTGGGACTTCCTGGATTCCATTAACTGCATAAACCAATTCCTGTAATAAACATCTTCATATATGTCTGTATGTATCCTACTGGCTCTGTTTCGCTGGAGAACTCTAATGCCTGTGACAGGGAGTCGCATGTCAAAGCTCCTCTGTGGCGATGTGACAGTTCTCTCTCTTGACTGCGGTGGGCTTACGTGAATCAGTACATGGAATCACATCATATAGAATCACACACGCAAATGCATATGTTAAAACTAGTGGAAACTGAACAAAGTCTGTAGTCTAGTTATCAGTTTGGAACTAATAATGTCAGTCTCCTGGTTGTGATATTGTGCTATTGTCACAGAAGATCCCACCACTGGCAGAAGCTGGATGAAGGACTGTGCTCTTTCTGCAGCCCCTTTTGAGTTTATAATTATTTCCAGCTACAAAGTTTTCAAAAAGTAAAAGGAAACATTAGGGGGTTTGTATGTATTTTGGATTTCCTCCCCAGCAACACCGGAGGGTTGCCCACCTGTCACACGTTTTATCTCCATATTTGTTTTCAAACAAAAAAAAATTTTTTTTTATAGTTTTACTTATTTTTGAGACAGAGAGAGACAGAGCATGAGCAGGGGAGGGGCAGAGAGAGAGAGGGAGACACAGAATCTGAAACAGGCTCCAGGCTCTGAGCTGCCAGCACAGAAGCTGATGTGGGGCTCAAACCCACAAACTGAGAGATCATGATCTGAGCCAAAGTCGGACACTTAGCCAATTGAGTCACCCAGGCGCCCCGCCATATTTGTTTGCAGACTGGAGACAGCAGAAGCCAGGAGTGCCAGGGACCCGCGCAGAAATGCTGGTTGACTATGGAAGGGGCAGAGTCCCACAGAGCTGGCACTAGGACCCTAACACTCCTGCCATCCACGATCCTCTCTCCCAACGCTCTGAGTAAGCAGATGCCTTTCCTCCATGGGGGCTGTGTCAGCAGATGGCACCTTCTCCAGGCTCCTACTGCAGTGGCAGTGGAGAGAGAGGGAGGGGACACCAGGGTGGGTGTGGTTTGCCTGGTGCGCAAACTTTAGGAAGCCCAGGCCTTTGCTGCTGAGGCCCGGGGCCTCGGAGAGGGACACCAGCAGGTGCGGCTGGGAGACCTCCGGCATGATCCAGGTGTGCAATGACACTGCCAGCCTGTCTGCCTGTGATGTCTCCCGAGTCTCTCATGGACAATGCAAAGCAAACAGAAGTCAAATGAAAAGGAAAGGAAAATCCAGGTCACAGAACACGCACAGAGAGGGATCAGTTTGCAAGCAGCCCCGTTCTCGCTGGCCTGCAGAGCCCCGCAGGGAGCATTCCCTCACTCCTCAAGCCACAGGCTCGGGCCCAGGGGTCCCTAGAGGATAGGCAGGGCCTGAGCTCTCAGAGCTTCACATGGAGCAGTGGTTCTGGAGAAGAGGCTCCTGGTGCCTCCCTTCCCTTTTCCAGGACAGTATTATTTTAACTCTCTGGCCAAGACCTCTGCCTGCCCACCCACAGACTAGGAGGTCTCCAGAAACCAGGTCCATGTGGCAGTGGCCATTTTCTCTGGCAGCCCATGAAAACACTGGGTATGGGGCCCAGCCTCTGCAAACTAGTTGAGCAGACCAAGCAGGAGCCTCTGTGCAGCTCTCTTGCCCTGTGAACGATCCCCCTGGACACCTTGTGGTCTCTCCCTCTCAGCATCCCACCACCCAGCTGCTCATGTCAGGGACCCAACAGCTCCTCCCCACACCCTCCTAGCCCCCCGCCCCCAGCAGTCCCCTCAGCTGTCCTCAGGAAATACCTCTGAACTGGTTCCTTCTCCCCTCCATCATCCCCACTGTCTCCTGTCTGAGCTCCTGCCTCACAGGTCTCCCCAGTTCTACGTTAGCCCCTGTGATCTTGCTCTCCACTCAGCAGTGAGTGACCCATTAAAATCAGATCAAATCAGTGCTATCAAACCCAGAAGGCAATCCAAATTTCTCACGCTGGCTTACAAATCCTCTCTAATAACGGGCCCTGCCTCCCACTGATCTCCCCCTTAGTTCCTCAATGGGCCATACTCATCTTTTTCTCCGACCTCATCTGGAATGTGTTCCCCTGTCTCCAAGGGCCGATCCTTGTCATCTGGGTCTTGGCTGAGCCTGCTGTCTTTGCGGGGACGGCCCCTTCTCTACAGGGCCAATCTCAAGCAGCCGACCGGCCACACTGCCTTGGCCAGCACAGCACCCGGGTGACGGTGTGGTCTCAGAGAGCAGACCCCAGGAGGAATATATATAGCATGGAATGTTTATCAGGAAGGACTCCAGGTATCCACCACTGTGGAAGGGGGGCAGGGGGATGGGTAGGGAGCAAGTTGGCTGTGATGCAGGCCCAATGACACTCCCATGAGGAGCTCTGCTGCTGGAAAGGCCCTGGACTTATCCTGATTGGAGCCAAGGATGGCCAGGCCTTTGCACTCCTGCACTGACCAGCCTCTGCCTGTGGACCTCCCCAGGCCGCATCCAGCAACACCTGCAGCCGAGCCCATGACAGAAGGAGCGGACCGCCCAAGGTTCCCTGCTGGCAATGCTCCCAGTACAAGGCCTTCAGCCAAGGCGGTCCAAGCGGCCCTCACGGCTACTCTGATATTTTTCTTAATGGTTTTGATGACGTTATCTCTTCCTCCTAGAATGTAAGCTCCTTCGAAGCAGGATAGTGCCTTGTACATCCCTGTCACCGCAGCTTAGCCAGGTGTTGAAAGACTGCTTTACCTTCAATTTCAAAACACCCTAGGAAATTCAGAATTTGATTCTCATTGTACAAATGATTTCAATGGGGCTTAGGTTATGACACTTACCCAACAAGGGCGGGACTGGAATTCCAGCTGGCGTGGTCCAGCATCCCACCACCATACTGGGGGCACGGAAGGGGGCAGTGCGGTCGTTGGTCCCGGGCTGACGTGGAAGGGGACACCTTCTGAGTGCAGCTTTGATCAAGGTTATACATTTCTGAAGCATTTGGGCCATTCCTTACAATTCCTCATATTCTCAATGCTTCATCAATGGCCCCTGTGCACACAGAAGTTGTAGTAAACGTGGGCTCACAGATTTGAAAGCCAAGACCCAGATGCACTTGTGCCATACACGCAGGCGGGTAGTCAGACTGGTCAGACCAAGGAACAACTCCACTTTCTCTTTTCAAAATGCTTCCTGTTTCACCCCCCTTTACTTCTCATAGTCAATATCCATTCAAAGGAGCCCAGCAAAAACCCCATCTGAGTCTTGACATGACTTAAGTATTTTCCTGGCTCACCCTCTGTCTGCTGGAAAAGAAGTCACCACCAGCCTGTGGAGTTTCAAGCATCCCCACCTCTTTCAAAGTGCATCCAGCAATTTCGTCACTATGGCCCCCTGTCCATGATACGCCTTGGGAAAACACTGAGGGGGGGTTCGACCCAACAACCCAATACTGCCTGTGAATGTTGGGAGACTCAGAAGCTTCCATCACACTTTTGGAGACCTATGAACTAGGACCAGCATGGAGTTCTCCTTAGCATTCAAGTCAACCACCAACCCTCTGTTGTTGGGGAAGGAAGACACGAAATAACTGATGAGAAGAGGCTTGTGTCTGAATTTAAGTGGCCAGTATTCTCTGGGGAGACAGAGGCAGTATTTTTCTACTTGGTAAGAAAACGGGACTTAGTTCAGGCCACATTCACATGAAGGGTGGCATTCCCACTGCTTTTCAGGCACATCTTTCTGTGGGCAGTATAATTTGTCCAAAATCATGCTTTTCCTCTTAGCCACCCAGGTCTGAACTTAATATTCATTCTCTGCACACTTGAGGGGTTTATGAGTTCCTTAAGGGTTGAGTCTGTCCATCAACTTTGTATCCAACACTGCATCTGGCACACTAAAGCTGTGGTACTACTACTACCACCACCATCATTACTAGTTAACCTCTATTGAGCACCTACTACACACCAGCCACTGTGTGAAGACTCTCATGTCCATTAACCTATTATTTCCTCCTGTAACCCTGATGAGTTACCCCATTGTACAGATGAGAAAACTGAGGTCTAGAGCTTAAGGACTAACTAAGGTCATATAGGAAGGAAGCGTCAGAGATGGTGCTCCATACACAACTAAGGAGTGAGTAATCAGTGGTCAGCCTGGTGCCTTCACTGACCCTCTGGATAGAGCAGGCATTTCTTGCCTTTAGCCACTTCTGAAAATATGTTCCAGACCTGAGCACCTCCAAATCTCAAGTGTATACAGACGCACACAGCTCCTGGGAGACCGGGGGTGGGGGAGGGGAGACACATCAAACCCCTCTTAGATTACAAAATGTTTTACCTCTTAGATGACAAAGCAAACAGTTCACAGAACCAGAATAACATAAAAACACGAGTACTTGCACACACACATATACGCTCAACGAAACTTGAAATGCTTTTCTCAAAAACTGTAAAATTAGAACCACTTCCAAGGAAACAAACATTTGAGCCATGAACAATTTGTACCATTATTCCTCTAGAAAGAAGTAGATCTATTGAGATAACAGAAGGTGGTTGAATGTCCTTTGGATTTCCAAAGATTAAAAAAAATATTTAAATGAGAATGCCAAAAATGTGATTTTATTTACAGTATACTAAGTATCTTAAAATTTTGTTTTAAATGGATCCCACCCCCGTTTTGTTTTCATTCAAAGTAAGTCTACAGACAAGCCCCAGACTGAGAGCTGGACAGTTACACCTGCATACAGCTGTATACAAAGTAAAAGTAAAAGGGATGCTTTAATGAGAGGTTGTATAGATGAAATATTTGGAGTTCTTTAATAACCTTACAGCTGTGTGGGGAATCTCACATTTAAAATCTGAGAGAACCCCAATTTTGGGAAACTTAGTGTAGGAACTGGCCCTCCCCCAGATAATTCCTAAGGCTCCTGCAAGACCACCCATGACTTCGCAGGACCTGACCCTTGACCACAGCTCACTGGGCCAAGGTCAGATGCCTGTGCCAAACGGCGCCAGCAGTTCTGCATACACAGACTTGGTTGCAGGGTCCATCAGGTCGTCTCTGTAGCTACAGATATGACTCAGGAAATGTCAGCAGCCAAGTTCACAACGAATGCTATGAACTAAATCAGGACCCCTCCTCTGAATTTATAGGGTGAAGCACCAACCCCCAGTGTGACTGTTATTTGGAGGGGGACCTTTAGGGAGGTTACTAAGGTTAAATAAGGTCATAGGCTGGGGCCTTAATGTGATAGGAGTGGTGTTCTTACAAGAGCACGACACGACGGCGGCGGCGGGGGGCAGGGGGAGGGGGGCGGCGTGCACAGAAGAAAGGCCATGTGAGGACACTGTGAGAAGGCGGCCGGTTGCAAGCCAGGGAGAGATGCCTGGCCAGAACCTGACTGTGCTGGTACCTTGACCTTGGGCTTCCCACCCTCCACAGTGGTGGAGAATGAAGCCAAGGAGAAGAGAACATACATGTGAATTCTGACTGTATTTAGTTATGTCTCAATGCAGTAAACAATACTCTTGTGCTGGTTTCAAACTTAGGATCATTACAGTCACCTGTGAATTTAAGCAAATTCAAATTGGGTATGTTCCATTTGCAATTAAATAACACACTGGATAGCTGGAAGGTCATCCATAAACCTAAAAAACGTTAAAACCGTTTCAGAAGGGAACGCAAGATGTTTCATGTCTGCCTTTTATAAGAGGTTGTGTTGTTGTTGTTGTTTTTAGAACAATACGTCAGGTTTTCCATTATGAGTATTATGAAGATACTATATTCTATGATGGGAGTTATTAGGAAGTCTGAGGTCTACCTCTCTTAGCTATTGGCCTCATCACTCTGGGTCCATTCCTTCCTATAAGACAGTTATTTCTGCTGATTACAAAAATTCTGATACCACCAATGACTGACCGTACCACATTAAATGGTGTGAAGTCACTATACCTTTCAGGATGATTCACCATCTGTAGACTGCCCAGTACTGACATTCCACATATTCTATTTCTGTGTCTTGCATACGTGGTTGTTAGTTTTCTAGTCTTGCTCCTTCTCATTGCTTTGAGCTATTGCACGCTACCTAGGCCCTTCCTTCTGTCTGGCCACAGGGTCTATAGGGCTCATGTTTGTAATGACTCTGGAAGAGACAGAGCGGTTAAGGTGTAGGCGACTCTCACAGGAAAAGTACAGGGACTCACCTGGAAAGAACTTTTAGGCTGCAGAGAGCCTTTTTTGGCTCATGAGTCCCCAAAAAGCAATCAAAGGATCAAAATCTGACATCTGATTCATTAACATCTGTCTACCTTTGGTGGATCATAAGAGGAAAAAGGCCCAAAAGACTGACAAAGTTATGAGAATCCGTATGTTTCCCAAAATTCAGGATGCTTTCCTCTTTATTTGGTCCACTTTCTTTATGGTTCCCAAAACATGTTACACCTACTAGTGACCTTAGTCACTCTAGATCAAGGACTGAAGGTGAATTATCATGCCAGATCTTCAGATATTCTCTGCCCTGTTTATGATATACATTCGAAGTGCCCCTGGCTCCCTCTAATAATTTCACACTTAGAAAGAATAGGAAAATAACAAAACTCGTAAGCCATTTTCCCTGACAGAGAATCACAGGTAACGGCATACAGAACAATGATAAAGATGGCGATGAGGGTTGGAAAAATGGGTTAAGAGAATGGAGTTTTGAAACTTCCTTTTTTTTTTTTTTTTTTTAAGTTTATTTCTTTTCGAATTCTAATGACTCTCAGATTGTGGGTTGCGTAAGGCAGCCTTGAAATGAACACCTGGAAAGAAACTGAGAACAATGGTTCTTGGGACTCCTTCCCGAGTTGCTTAGAGGATTCTGTCAATCCCGCCTCACGCACACAGGTAAAATCATAAATGCTGCCTCGCGGTGGGCCAGGCTGTGTCACAACTTTTTCCATCCTAACCAGCTTCAAGCCTATTCTAACAATGCTTGATTCTATTCACGGGCTCCCTTTTGTACCGACCCAATGGTGAGCTGACTCAGGGAGCCAAGAAAACCATGCAAACAAAGGAGGCTGCATGGCCAGGCCAAAGAAAGTGACTCTGAAGCTGTTCCAGAAAGGACGCGGAGGATCTAAGCATTAATAAATCTCCAAAACCCACGCCAAATAAAGCGCGATCACGCCAAATCTAAATGACAACACTTTATTGCAGCATCGGCAAAGGTCAGATTTCTGAAGCTGGTGAAGATCGGGCAGCATTTCCATGTGAAATGTTACAACTTTACAAGTTTTGTTTCTTATTTAATTCTACATGCAGAAACTGAAACATGGTAAAAGAAAAAATGCAAAATAGCTAGAAAAAAAGATGTAATCAAGTTGTAGCATACAGATGTGCTCTTTAACTAAATTTACTATGCCTATCGGAAAGCAAACGAAAGACAACTATCCTAATAAATTAACAGATTGCCAGAAACAGACTAAGAACCCTCATTTCTTTTTTGTGGGGGGGCGGGGGGGGGGAAAACAAAACAAAACAAGAAACAAAACAAAAACAAACGCAAAATAAAAGCTCTACTGTTTCCATACTTTGTTTAGAGACAGAGGCTGTAAACCCATGGAGGTCAACAAAATCTTCTGATCCCCTTCTTGCTGTCCTTCGTCCATGTTCTGTGACATGCTGGCCGGCACGCTGTCTGTTTTCAATGATACTTACAATGGGCTCAACTCTCCCTTCTCAGGTTGCTGTCAGACTCTCCTAAGCCATCTGAACTCATGCTCTTTGTATACTAAAAGTCTTCACATTTTTCTTTTACCCTAATAGGCAATTTTGTATTACCGACTCTGATGGATAAAACTGATTTTTCTCCCTCATCCCTTGTTCCTCTTGAAACAAATTCCTAAACAAAAGCCTTCCTGGTGGATTATCTGGTATTTGGATATCTTTCATCATTTTGTTGTCCTGCATGTAAGGTTTACTAGAAGATTTTACTGCTTGCTCTATACTTTTCTACTGTAGTCCTGGAGCCCCCAAATGTATCTTCTTCCAACATGGGATGTTCAATTCAGAGACACTGTAACTCAAATCAAATTTAAAACTCAGGTTCATTTCCCCCATACCATTACCATCACAACCGTTTCTTCTCTGGCTCAGTCATCTCACTGACGCTCTTCTTGGTGTAGCTGCTCAGGAGTCAAGTTAACCATCTCATTTCTTGACTGCCATTCTCAAGAGAAGATTAACCCTCACGTGATTTCCATTACAAAAGGCCTTTCCGCCTTATCTGGAAGCGTCGGCTTGTTCCGGTGTTGGCAGAGGCTGCTGTTCCCGCCTCACGGCCCCAGCCTGTCCCAGGTTTAGATTCGCAACTCTCTAGACCGACATGCTGAGATGTGTCCACTGCTCTCATTCAATTGCTGGAGGACTCCACTATCCACAACATCAGATACAGGACCTAATGAAATGACACGTGCTGCTGGATCAACGTCTCCTGGAGGCACAAACAGGGCAACGTTAAAAAGAACTAGTACTGAGGGCAAACTTGCGGCAAGAAAAGGTGCCCTAAAAACCATCGACTGCTATTTACTGTTGTCTCCCAGGCAAATCAGTGCTTCTTAAATAGCATACAAGGAGCGCCTGGGTGGCTCAGTCGGTTGAGTGACAGGCTCTTGATTTCGGCTCAGGCTGTGAGATCAGCCTGGCATTGGGCTCTTTCCTGAGGGCAGAGACTGCTTGGGATTCTCTCTCTGCCCTCCCTCTTGCTTGCGCTCACGCACTCTCTCTCTCAAAATAAATGAAACTCCAAAAAAAAAAAAAAGCACACAAACTCCTATTGGACTAAGAAACAACAGGAACAGAGAGGCAGGCACTAAAAAGAGCAGTGCTGATGGTGATCAGATGGGTGGTCCTGGAATCCTGGAATCTTTCCTGTAACTACTTTCTAAGATGTTTAGGGTTTGTACAATGGTTGAACTGGGTCTCCCCACAAAAGTCACATGTTGAAGTCTACCGCCAGTACCTCAGGATACGGCCTTGTTCGGAAATGGTCAGTGCAGATGGAATTATTAGGATGAGGCCACACTGGAGTAGGAGAGGGCCCCAATCCAGTCTGACTGTGTCCTAAGGAGGGGGGACTGGGCACAAACACACAGAGAGGGAGAATGCCAGGTGAAGATGGAGGTGCTGGATCAACAAAGGGAAGCCAAGGGATGCCAAGACTGTGGCAAACCACAGGAAGCTGACGGAAGCAGCTGAGACTCTCCCTCCCAGCCCTCAGGAGGAAGCAGCCCTCCAGGCACCTCCAGACTGAGGCGTTAGTTCTGTCACTGCAGTCACCCAGGAGTGGTACTTCTTATGGCAGCGCAAGCAAACACACACAGTTTGTTTCTCACAAGGCAAGTTACAGTAGCAAGAAAACGATTTCAAAGAATAAGATGTGAACATGGAAAAGTGTATCTTTGGTTGGTTATATCTCAAGCAGGAATGAACTGAATGGAAGACAGTCAAGAACACAAGTATTCTCTGAGAGAAAGAAAAAGTCTCCTTCTTGAAATCAAGACAAACCAATGTTCTAAAATGGAGTATTTTAAAGTTTATTTATTTATTTTACGAAGAAGGGGCAGAGAACAGGACCAGGGGAGGGGCAGAGAGACAGGGAGGGAGAGAGAGAATCCCAAGCAGGCTCTATACTGTCAGTACAGAGCCCAACATGCCACAAATCACAAGATCATGAGCGAAATGAAGACCTAGATGCCCATTTCAGCTGAAATGAAGACCCAGACACACAACTGACTGAGCTACTCAGGCACCCCTAAAATAGAGTATTTTAAATAAATACAGTAAATGACAGGAAAAAATGTCCAGTCTTTGATAAGACAAATATATCCCTATATATAGTATAGAATGTCATTTGACTGGTTTATAGGCAAACAATCATTTTGAGAGATTTAAAAATTTAAGAGTTCAGAAAGTACTTAAAATACACGCTTTGGATTACGTGCTATTCTACTTTACAATAAAAATATCAATTACTTAAGTTTATAATAAGGACACAATAAAATATCTAACAAAAAAGGCCTATCTCCTTAAGATGCGTTTAAAGTCTGAGAGCACAACTCACACTTGCTACTCAGAGTGTGACCTGCATTCCAGCAGCTCTGACATAACCTGGGAGACATTGTTAGAAACAAGAGTCACAATGATTAAAATACATATTTTAAAGTTTAAAGGAGCACCTGGCTGGCTTAGTCAGAGGAGCATGTAACTCCTGATCTCGGAGTCATGAGTTCGAGCCCCACACGGGGTGTAGAGATTACCTAAATAACTAAAAACTTTAAAATCACAAAAACAAAAAATAAGGTTTAAGGGGCACTGGTTTAATTCATATGAATTTCAGTGTATCGACCATATGAGCACTAACACCTGCCAGAGATGTAAAGTTTCAGTTTTTTCATCCCCAGCAGAGTAGAAAACAACTTGGTTCTACACTGGTTAATTGTTTTACTTAGAGAACTTTGCCATTTTAATGCATTATAAGCAAAGACCTGTACTTTACTAGGGTATCAGTGCCCAGTGAGAATGGCCACTATTTTAATTTACAACCTACTTTAAGGATGCCTTGTGATCAGAAAAATCATAAATCATTATATTTAATGTCTGGGAACCTATCAAAATCCATGAGTAAGAAAAACTTTAACTGCTTTAACTAGCAGTTTCCAAATGAATTTCCCCTCATTTGCCATATAACATGGACAATGTTAATAATGAATTTTTAAAATAAGCAGTAGCCAAGTTAAAAGTCAAACTGAAAACAGTTTCTCAGACCTGACAATTCCCTTCCCTCCTGTTCAGGAGCTCAGTGCGCAGCACTTTCTCCCTACGGGACTGGATGAGCCGCCACTCTAGATACATGTCTTCCCGCTCGGGCCCAGCGTTAAAAACAGACAAATAATAAAGAGGTGCCAGACCACCAGCAGACTCCACCCACCAGTGATTTTCCTTCAAATCAGTACATTTCTTCACTTAAAAATGAAGTTTAAAGAAATGGCAAAGAACGGGATTGCTTGTTCCTCTACCATGTTCACTCACACCTGTATCTGAAGAGCACTGGCTTTGAAAATACCTTAAAACTTTACAGAGAGCCATTCTGAAAAATGATGGACAAGTCAGCTTTTTTTTTTTTGAGTTATAATTTTAAGAAGAAATTTAAAACAGGAAGAGATGGTAGCTCAAGAATTGAGACTTTCACAAAATCAGGAATGAGGTCAGAAGAGCTCCTAGGGAGCAGAGCTTAGGGGAAAAGCTCATTAAATGACCAAATACAGATTTCTAAAAGTCCCTCTGTCCACTTAACAAATATTAACTGAGAATCTACTGTGTGGCAGACACAAGAATGACAAAGGAGCCACGACAGAAAACAAGACAAGGCTTCATTTCTGTCTTCAGTCTTCAGTCCCATGGGGGATACAGACGAACTAGCAGGTGACTACACGGGATAAGGTCTATAGAATATAGTGAGAAGGGCAGCATATATGTACCACCCTACGTCAGACTTGAGAATATCAAGATAAGACCCAAAGGAAGAGCAGGAGATATCCAGAGGAAAGCGTGAGAAAGTTCCACAAGAGGGAGGTAAACAAGAACATAACCAGAAGGACTAAAAGACCAGCTTCGTTGGGAGTAGAGGGAGGAAGGAAGAGAAAGAGATAAAGCCAATAAGGTAAGTACACCCCCACCCCATCATGCAGGGCCATGGCAAACAAGTTTAGGAGTTTGGACTTTATCCTACAAGCCCTGAGGAGCATTTTAAACACAAGAGTTCACCTACTCAGACAGCAGACTGCATCTGAGAAAGAACAATGTGAGTACAGTGCAGAGAATGAACTGGAAGGGTTGGCAGTGGAGACTGAGAAGTAGATGTGGGGGCTGCGGGCAGCAACCCAATGAGAGGTGATAGCGGCGTGATCTCAGGTCTCAGGAGCAGAGGGAGACTCAAACAGGCAAGTGTGCAAGCCATCCAGTAGTAGAATCAAAGGATTTGTCAGTTAATTACATACGGAAGCTGAGGGAGCAAAGAGTCCAAACTAAAACCTCCATTTCCAGTTTGGACAACTGGCTCGTCAGTGCCTCCACTGGCGGGGCCAAAGAACAGAGGAAGAGAGAGGCCTGGGGGCAGGGACATGCCTTCTAGATGGTGGTTTAGAAGACAGGTGGACATACAGTCAGAAACTAAACCATGAGACCTGACCTGGAGCTTTGGAAGGGAACTGGGCCACAGGAGGGAAGGATGCCTCCTGCGGAGAGTGCATAGGCTCAGGACTGGAGGGCCTAGCATGGACCCAGAGGGACAGAGTGTCTGGGCAGAGGCAAGCCCACAGAGGAGTCAGGAGACAGGAGGAGGAGTCAAGGAGGGAAGAGAATGACCAGAAGACAGGAGAGCCACAGAAGTCCAGGGAAGAGAACATATGTTAAGAAAAAGAGGGGTCACGCGCTAAGCGTTGCTGACGTGCCTGAAAGAGACAGAAGTGTCTCAGGAGCAGCTGGGGGCTGGGGAGGGCAGCAGACTGCAGAGGGGAAGAAGAAAGAGCAAACGGCCAATTCTTCCAAGTTTGGTTAACTAGGGGCTGGAGGGAGGGAAGGAAAACAAAGTTAACAAAGAGAATTAGGAAAAACAACCAAATAACTGGCAGCAAACGAAGAAAGGTATACCTTTGTATTCATCTATTAGCATATGTACGTTCACACATCTGCTTTCCCATATTTTCCTCCTACTGCTTATGAATGCCTGGTACTTAATAAATTCTTAATGGCTTTTTAAATAAATGTAGGACTTGGATAGAACTGGCTCTTACAAGTAGCCACACTTGGTTTTCCCACCAGGCTTGAGGGTAAAGACTTTGTCTTTTCACACTTTTTAGTTTGTCACAATGCAGGAGGACTGAACCCATGGCAGATGCGGAGGGCAGCAAATCATACTGGAGATATCCATCCTGTACCAAATGTCCTAGTTACTGATTCTATGAATCCACCCAAATATTTAAACATTAGGAAAAGACACTACACTTGCATTGTGTGACTCAAGAAGGGATTAGGTATTAATAGAAATACTGCTGTTCAGAGATGTTAAGTTGTAATATAAACAGGTGAAACTGATGGAAAACATCAAGATAGAATATTCCTCTTTTTAAAGTTGTTTTTTTAACTTAAAGAAAAAAAGGTTCATTTATTTTTGAGAGAGAAAGATAGCATGAATGGGAGAGGGGCAGAGAGGGAGGGAGAGAGAGAATCCCAAGTAGGAGCCATGATGTCAGCACAGAGCCCAACACGGTGCTCGACCCCATGAACTGTAAGATCATGACCTGAGCTGAAATCAAGAGTCGGACACTCAAAACAACTAAGCCACCCAGGCGCCCCTCAAGATAATATATTCTAATAGTTCTGTTTGCCAATCATGAGACAAGAAGAGAAACGGGTATTATCAAGAACCCTGAAATATATTTAAAGCTATGTAAGAAAACAAGAATTTGCATAGCCTGATAAACTAGCTGGCTTCTATATTTTAGCAGCAATAAAAGATTTTATTAAAGGACTTTAATGAAGCTTGGATAATAAAAATAACTTAATATCTTATTATGCCTAATTTGATGGATTTGTACGTCAGTTCTAACTTGGACTTCTAAAAACATTACACTCAATAGATGTTAAAAAACAGACCCCTAAAGTGTCCTGACAAGCCACTGTTCTAACCAGCAATCTGATTAGACCTGTCTGAGCAAACAGTACAAAGAAAACTGTTATCAGGAACATACACACACACAGAGTGAGTAAAGGACAGAGACCTGTGCATTTCCCCAGCACTGCTCTACACAATAAAGAACTTCTCTGCTCCCACTCCGAGCACACTCCCTTCCATACCTAACTTGCCCACCCCTAACAGCAAGGTGACATCCTGGGACTGATGTATGTCATTAGCTAAATACGAGTACCCTGCATGAGATCGGTAAGAGCAGCAAAGACAATGACACCTTTGAACACAACTCAACCACAAAAGATAGAAAGCTGAGTTGATGGTATGGGTTTTTAGATCAAATCTTAGAAAAACTTTAAATAATTTTCTCCCTTAAAAGATGAATAAGATCTCATTAGGAATTATCTATGTAAAAGTCCTTCTAGAGTTTTAACTATTTCACTTTAAGCAACTCAAGTTTAAGTAAGACTAGCAAGGCTGGGAGGACACTTGGGCACCTGGGTGGCTAAGTCGGTTACCCATCCTACTCAAATACCAGGCTCATGAGTTCTAGCTCTGTATTGGACTCTGAGCNAGTAAAACTGGCATAGATCCCAGCAGTACATTTTATAATTAAAAATAAACAAAATACCTCAAAACAAACTCAACCTGCAAGCGTGAAAAGTCTAGGAAATGGGCTCTGAGTTTTTGTAAACACTGATTACTTAACACTCACCTCAGAAATTTTAACACAAAAGCCTGTGATTTCTCTCAAACTCATCTATAACTACTCATATCTCTATGAACGCAAATGAGAAAACTTAAAAATCCAAAGAAGTCCACTCAGAGAAAGGGAAAGGCAGATCATTTTATAAAGAGGTTTTCTTTTCTTAAATATCTACAACTCAAAGACTTTTCTAGTTTGCTAATAATCAGGCCTTTATCCTTAGTTGTACTCCAGAACTATCTATTCATGTGGACATCATGAAAAACAAACAGCTACAGGAGAAGAGAGAGAGACAGACTGTCCTACCTCCCACCAGTCTTAAAGATTAGATCCGCATTAGGTGCTCCCTTTGGATGTTGGTAACGAGGCCGCCTTTCCCGATTGGTGTTTGCTGGGGCTGGGCGCTGGGCAAGAGACTGCAGCATTTCTGTAAGCAGGAACAAAACAGAAAAGGTGGCTAACTCTGGTAAATGTACTCCCCTCTGTGAAACAAGTAAAACCCTAGGGAAATCAAGTTTACTAGTTCTGTTAGGTAGGTGAGTAAACAAAAATAACCACTACACGGTCTACAATGATTAAGAAATTCTGAAAGAGCACATCAAGAGAGGAGACATGCTCTTTAATATCATTTAATATTCAATGTCCCCCATTCTGTCAATTTGGCCACCACATATGTGTCTTGTGAGGCAGTAAAAACAGTATGAGAAGCGGCTGAGTTCAACAGCTACAAGCATTACTGTCTGCAGCCACAAGACACTTAGTGGTACAAATCCCAGTTCTGCCACTTACTAGCCATGGGTATTCCAGTTCAGTTTCCCTAAATGTCAAATGGGGATAAGAATAAGCACTTATCTTCTAGAACTGTGATGAGATTACATGCTTTCCAGAAATACATAAGACAGTGTCCAGCCCACAGTTAAGCCCTTTACACTGAGTGCTAGTTACTCTCACTTATTGTCAAAAATGCTGGGTTATCAACCTGAAAAGATTCTAGAAGACAGACTCAAGGACAGAAAACCAAATATTTATGCAACAGTCTCCTGCACAGAAAGCAGTGTGTCAGTACAGTGCTATATAAACAGCCATGTTATGGCTCTAAAATTTGGGTGGCACAGAAATGCCAAGAGGCTGGTTTATGAGGTGTTCATGGACTCTAAACACATAAGGTTCCAGTTAAACCAAGAGTGATGGGTTTATCGGCATAAAACTGGAATCCTAATTTGAGTATACTCAAATCTGAAGAAACACGGGCCCTCAAGACAGGACTCCCAAACAGACAAAATGAGATAATGAATAGGTCTTGATTTAATTTAATTTAATCACAGATGACTGGCAACATGAGGCAATTAAAAATTGACCTTCATCTCACTTGCACACAGAGCTCTAACAGTGTGGGATCTAACTGAATAATGGAGTTAGCAAAGCATGATGAAAATTATATTGCTATTTTACAACTAAGTGAGAAAAATGTAGAATGGAATATAAAAAACAATAAATTTTATAGGCTAAATATTTACAAAGATGACATGAAAAGGGGGACATAAGAACTCTGTTATTCTGTATTTTAAGAGCCCAAGAGGTATAAACATTTTCTATTTCTGTCCTATAAATGACTGTATACCTTGATAATCTTCTTGTTCTTGCCGTTCATTGATATCTAGTGTGAGCTTTTTCATTCTCATCCTCTCTTCTTGTTCTGCCTGTTGCTGGTTCCAGTGATTTGCAGCAAGTTGGGAAGACATGGGTACATTAAGGATCTTAAACTGAGAAAAAATAACAAAAGAAATCACAAATGGCTTGAGAAAATCAAAAGAAGGAAAAAGATCTCAAAGAAAATGTTAAGTAGAATTAAATGAGTTCAGAAAATAGGAATATCTTTCCTGTAAGTCAATAAAGACAGTATCATCTAAGAACAGAAACAGATAATAGTCTTTTTTTTTTTTTCCCTGAGCGAGAGAGAGAGAGAGAGAGAGAGAGAGAGACAGTGTGAGCAGGGGAGGGTCAGAGAGAGAGGGAGACGCAGAATCTGAAACAGGCTCCAGACTCTGAGCTAGCTGTCAGCACAGAGCCTGACGCGGGGCTCGAACCCACGAACTGTGAGATCATGACCGGAGCCAAAGTTGGATGCTTAACTGACTGAGCCACCCAGGCGCCCCACAGACAACAGTCTTAATCTACTAGAGACGAACCCACTAGGGTTGGATAGGAAATGTAAGACCATCAAGTTCAACCTCAAGAAAAGCAGAAGCTTCTCTCTTTCTGCACTATGTTTGGAGGCACACATCTAGCAACAGGGTTTCAATTTCTATCATACAGACCCTATTATGTATGGGTGATTGTCAAAAAAGGCTTTTATATAGCAAGCTGTAACCTGCATCCTTTTCATTTCTATCCTCTGGAACCAGTTCTGGCCTCCTGAACAATACAGAACAAATCTATGCCACCTTTAGTATTGATAGACTTTATTTCTAAAGAGAGAATGAAATGTTAGAACAGAGGAAGAGTTAAGCAACTGCCCTCAGACATATTTCTCTGTTATGAGACAGAATCCTTATCTGTGAAATGCTTTTGTTTTCAGCAGGATGTCCCTGGTTAGAGTTGTACAAAGTAAACAAACCTAGATAGAAATCTATGAATTTAAGGGCCATAGTTCCCTGAAAATTGATGAGTAAGCTATATAACTGAGTACAAAAGAGAAATGTTTCATAACCCTAATTCTCTCTGCTGTGTATAACATGCACACCTCAGTTAAGAGACCTCCGCTAACACTTTGGATCAGCAGCCATGCCTCATGAGGAAAGAAAGTGCAAAGGGAGCTGTGCTCAGGAGCCCAGACCTCTCTCTGCTTGATCTATGCCCTTTTGATGCTTGCAATCTTGAAATTACTTGTAAAGCTTAACACTGTGTAAGAATTCTGATTCATTTGGATCTAATGAAAATCTGATTCTTTGTATTAACTCAGATGTCCTCTTCTGGTATTCTCTTTTATAAAATGCTCTTCAGTCAGGCAATATTCCTCTTAAAACACAATACCCAGAACTACATGCACTAGGCCAGGTACACTAAGGTGAAAATATTAAGTGTGGGTGTGAAACATCTACAAATCCAACTAACCACGTTTCATCTTTATCATAGTAGATACCTAAATGTCTCATATAGCAAAATAAAAATATATTAAAGGTAGTTCATTTGGCAGGGTGCTTGGGTGGCTCAGTTGGTGTGGCTCAGGTCATGAATCTGAGCCTTGCATGAATCGAGCCTTGCTCGAATACCTGGTGTGTTTTACTTTTTAATTTTTTTTTTTTAAAGTAAACTCTACACCAGGCTCTCTGCTGCCAACATGGAGCCTACTTCAGACCCTCTGTCTCCCTCTCTCTGCCCACCTCCCCCCCTCACTCATGCTTTCTCTCTCTCTCAAAAATATAAACAAACATTAAAAGAAAAAAAAAGTAGTCCATTTAGCTACCAGTCTAGCAGACCTCATTTGTTCTCCCTGATGAACTTAGTATGACATAATGTACTCTGAGTGATTGAGCACAGACTCCTAACAACTATCCCTTTCTATTTTATGAGCTCAAAACCATCTTTTAAAGAAAAAAATATGCATACACATACAATCAAGAAAACCTCACTGAAATCAAGATAATGAGCATGTCCATCACTTCTAAAGGCTCCTTTTGTCCCTCTGTAACCCATCTCTTTCTCTACCTCACCCCCAGGCAATTGCTGACTTGATTTCTGTCACTATCGAATAGTTTGTACTTTCAAAAAGTTTATGTAAGTTGAATCATACACCACACATTTTATTTTGTCCAGCTTCTTTTACTTTGCACAATTATTTTCAGATGCATCCATGTGGCTGTGTGTATTAATAGTTCGTTCCTTTTTATTGTAGAGCTGCATTCCCTTGTCTGATACACCACGATTTGTTTATCCACTCACTTGTTCATAGCATTCAGGATTTCTATTTTGGGTTACTACAAATATACTTAACAAATGTTCATGTAGACGTATGTCTGCATTTCTCTTAAATGCGAAATGCTAGTAATGAAAAGCTCGAATACCTGGTGTGTTTTACTTTTTAATTTTTTTTAAAGTAAACTCTACACCCAACATGGGGCACGAACTTATGACCCCGAGATCAAGAGTGACACACTCTAGTAACTGAGACAGCCAGGCACCCTGTGGTGTGTTTTACCTTTTAAAAAACTATAAAAATGTTTTCCAAAGTAGTTGCACCATTTTACATTCCACCAAGAGTGTATGTGAGCTCCAGTTTTGCCGCACTCTTACCAGCACCTCGTACGGCCAGTCTGCCTGCCTATCTATGTTATCTACTTACGTCGGTCTTTTTAATTTTAGCCATTCTAGTGAGTATACAGTGGTATTTTTCACTTTGGTGTTGATTTTCATTTTCATAATGACTAAAATCACCTGTTTTAAAATTCAATCTAGAATTATGCTAAAAGTTGACATCAAGTTTTCTGGATTGCAGTTTTCAGAACGTACTTTTCCTTGCTTTTTGAACAAGGATATCATTTGCTTATTTATGAATCTTTTGACTACTGCCTCATTCGGAAAGACTTTCTAAATTTAACATCTGCTCTACAATTACATACAGAAGTTGTTTCAGTTCTTGAGTATGTAATTTATCTCTGCCTAAAGACTGGGAATCATTTAAAGTAGGTAAATTATCCCTTTTGACACTATCTGATTTTACCCAACCTGCAACTTACCCTTCCTGGTTGAAATCTTTTTTTTTTTTTTTATTGTTTGTTTTTGAGAGAGACAGAGAGAGAGAGAGTGCACACAGTGGAGGGGGGGGAGGGAGAGAGAGAGAGAGAGAGAGAGAGAGAGAGAGAGAGAATATCTCAACAGGCTCCACATTGTCAGCTCAGAGCCTGATGCAGGGCCTTAACTCCTAAACTGTGAGATCATGGCCTGAGCCAAAATCAAAAGTCTGGCGCTCAACCGACTGGGTCACCCAGGTGGCCTGAAATATTCCTACTTGATAAAAATGAAAGTGAATGGCTATTTTTTCCCAAAATCTCTCCAAAAGCAGTGGGGTTATCCTTCTTTGTTCTTATGACCCTGAACGCAGCCTTTTAAAAAGTACTTCCTCATGTCAACTACCCATCAAAATTTTTAAAAAAAGGATCTCCATATACTCTCTCAACAATATCTCCTTTAAAAACTGCAGGTTATGGACTATTTATTGCTAAATTCTACTATCCATGGTTTGATCATGGTCCTGTTTTCCCTTCATCCACAACTATGAATTCTGTGCCATCTTTTTTTCTGCCTCTTCCCCAAGCTTCCTCTCAGTTCCATGTTAGTTGGTGCTCCCATGAAATGTGTGCTTGCTGGCAGTGCTGCAGAGAACACGGATTTCTGTATCAGACAGGCAGGCTTCACAGCTCTTCCTCTCAACTATACAAGGAGGATTTCCACACTACCTTTGAGGTTTGCTGTGAGAATTAAGTAAGATAAATATGTAAGGTGCCCAGTATAAGGCCCGGCACACACAAGGGTCTCCATAAATATTACCCATTCATAATGTGCCAAAATAACAAAGTTCAGAAGAACAATCACCCTTGTTACTTACTGTACATTCTGAAACTAAAACTGCAGCAAAATAAAACCCCAAGTCAACTAAAAAAAACCATCTTCTTAGCAGAATGTGACTGACAACCACCAAGTAGCAAGTCACACCCGTGACTCGGGCCTGTGCAGTAGTCTGCACCAGGAATGTCTGTATCAGATGGGACTTGCCTCAACTGTCTCTTATTTCCACTAACAAAACCAATGGAAACAAGGTGAAAATAAAATGGCCATAGATCCCTCCAATAAATCTTTTCATTTACATTTTACAATTCAGGAAGACACACAGAAAGTAAGTTGACAAAAAAGTTCAGCTCCAAATGAATTTTCTGCCATACTCTTTACTGAGATGTCACAATAATTCGTAATGAAATTTTTAATTTTCAGCACTATTCATGAGGAAAGCATCCTGTTGCACCTGCATTTCCAGGTGCTAAAAAAACTAATGGTAGAGAAAAGCTGAATTAAAATGGACTCTGTACACAGAAGCAGGCCAAATTACTATGACAGCAGAGACAGAGACGTCAATTTCTAGAAAGACCACAACTATGAGAACAATCTCCAGAATGATGACCTGAAGTAATTTTCCAATCTTCCCTCAACACAACTGTGAAATCTGGTTAGTACATATATACCAGAGGTACAAATACTCTAAATAAAATTTAACCAGTCAGTATGAATCAATAAAGATAGAGCTACATAAATTAACACACTAATTTTAAAGATATAATTACATCTTAGTGTAATTATAGTGTTGGAAACAGTAGGAATTCAATATATTTTAGCTGTTATTATTGTAACTTTATTATTATTTTTATTAGAGTAAAGAAATATGGGCAATGTTGAGTACTGTCTCAGGGAAATATAAAATGCCTATTAGGCTTCAAGAATTGCAGCTAAACTTTAAGTCATTCTCTGTTCCTAGTATCAAATGTAATGTCTTATTTTAGATGATAAGGGTAAAGAGAGACGAAAAATCTGAGTCTCTCAAGGTAAGTTACAGATTCCACTATTACAATGCTCTTTCTTATTCAGCTGGCTGGTTTTTTCCTCAGGGGCTTTACAAACTGGTTTGTAAATGTGTATAAATACATGCAAATGTAGAAAGACTGACATATTACCGTTTCATGAGATACTAAAGGCAAAGCACACAGATAACTTCTTGATCACCATGAAATCACAAGCTGCAATTCTAAGATGCTTCTACCTGTCACTACATTAACATATTCAGAGAGAAAACAGGGTGGCCATTTTTTCCTCCTTACTGGGTTCCTGATAATAACATTTGAACTGTCCTTCATAATTCAGTAATGACAAGATTAATGGTGATGGTGCTTACCACACTAATGAAACAATATAAAAGAAATTACATAATGATGATCAAAAAATGTGCAAAATACAGATTTCTATTCACTTATAAGACTAACTGACCTGAGACAAATTTTACAAAAGAAAGTGTTCCAAGTATTAGGTACTTAACAAGAAGACAAAAGAGACAATAATAAATACAGAGAGCATAAGAGACAAATTTCCTGATGTGACCTCACCAGTGCCTTTACTATAAAGCTGCTAAAACAATTTTAAAAGAGAATCAGTACTTTATGACAAATTAAATGACAAAAAGACTACAGTCACTCAAATATGATTTCTTTAATATAATAATAGAATAAAGGTGACTTACTTTGTACCTTAAAGCTACTTCATAAATGCAGCTGAAATTGAAACACACACACACACACACACACACACGTATACATACATAATCCCAAGTTACTATAAGTATCAATTGGTCCAGTCAAATGATATATAAAATAATGACTCCTTATAAATATTAAAATACTGCAAAAAATGGGTTGTTTACAAGTATTAAGCTATTGCACATTTTTAAAAATTTTTTAAATATTTATTTTTGAGAGAGAGAGAGAGAGAAAATTAATGAGCAGGGGAGAGACAGAGAGAGAAGGAGACACAGAATCCGAAGCAGTGTGCAGGCTCTGAGCTGTCAGCACAGAGTCCAACGCGGGGCTTGAACTCACAAATCGTGAGATCCTGACCTGAGCTGAAGTCAGTCACTTAACCAACTGAGCCACGCAGGCACCCCTATTGCACATTTGTTTAAAGCAATCAAAAAAGTTCTTTAAAACATTATACGATGCACTTATCACATTAAAACTTTTGTTTTAATGATCAAAAAATATTATTTCAATTCATTATTCTAATTCATAAATATTTAAATCTAGAAAGAAATAAATTATGAACAGCATTATCCTCTTTGTTTTCAACTACTCATTTCATTGGTTCAAATTTTTATTTTCCTAATGACTAGAGAAGAAAGTTATTTCTGAGCACAAATCTGGTACACAAAGAGATCTTTCACTGAGGAACTAAAGATTCCTATAAGGCAAAACATTTCACATTTCTAGAAAAACCGTTGCACCAGAAGGGCCAACACCCAAAAGTTAAATAAAGAAATAAAAATCAGACAAAATAACTTTCTTTTTCAGACCACAAAATACCAGTGATGTTTCTTCAAATAATGTTCCTAAAACTGAACATCTTCCAAAATTCCAAATAAAGTTTATGAGTTGAAAATTTACTTAAAAACCAAGTACTCTGAGCTTTCATTTCATGCTTGCTAATATTTTTAAAGTTCAGTAAAAACATTTCCTTAAAAGTTAAAGAGAATTTCACATTTTAAGAAATAAGGACTTTCACTCTTCATTTTGTATAGTCACATGGGTTATAACACATATAATTTATCTACTTTAAACCAAAAATATTCCTTCTGAAAAGTAAACACATAGTCTTACTTTGATTCATACAATTTAGAATTTAGGACTGCTGAAATGAATGTATTTTTCAAAGCTTAGGAGTTTCTTAAGGTAGTCTGGGGTTTAATTTATGCCCACATGTTCTAAAAAGATCAAATGGGATATATGAGTTGACAAAGTTTAAATGAATTTTCACATGAGCCTCACAAAAGGGAGGGACAAATGAAGAAAACGAATTATTTCCTCTTGTGTGATTTCATCTCCACAGAAAGTTATTCCCAAGCCCCCTTTTAGGTAAGAAAAAGGGTTAGACAAATGTGCCAGCAATAGGAATGTCCAGCAGAGCTACAGGAATGGAAAGCAAGGGACAGCGAACTGAAATGGTCAGGTACAGCCCTTTACAATGAAAAACCCCTCTCTTTCGTGCCAAGAACATTTGGTGATGGGGTTAGGGAGGGGCTGAGAGCTTTGAAAGAAAAAAGAGAATGTAGTCTAAAAGGTAATGACTGAAATAGAAAAGCGAAGCTCAGAGAGCAATGTAGTCCCTAGAAAAGTAAAGCAGAAACTCTGGGCTTGGAGAATCCTGGGAACCGTGATGAACTCAGTTTCAGGTCCTGTGAGGAGAGCAGTTTTGCAAAGCTCTTGATTCAACACTCAGCTTAGGGTCTGGCTCAAAACCATCCTTATTTTTCTAGGGGCTCAGTGGAGGATGGGGGAGTGAGGAAATGCCAGAGCTCAACCCTGGCCTAGAGGTGGGTGCGCGCAAGCTAACCCGAGAGGCCGAGATGGAGGAAAGGCTAGAGCTGGAAAGGAATCGTGAAGGCGGCATCTGAAGACACAGCAGTGCTCTGAGCCTGAGCCAAGGCTAACTTCACACACAACATGATGGAAAGTCTTTTCTGGTCTTCCCTTCCAGGATTCTAACTGGGGTACAGTTTTTATATCTCAAGATTTACTAGCAGTATAACAAAAAATATATCTCTTGGCAGCTGTGCTGATGGAGGGAACAGACTATCCCGTCCATCACAGATGGCATCACATTAGAGAACCTGCAGATCGTCCCATTCAGAAGAGCAGTCTCTCTCTAGCCTCTATTTTATTTTCCTTGCAAGCATTTCCCCTAAGCTGACATTACATTCCTAGCACCGGAATGAAGGCTCCTGAGAGAGGAAGGGCTGTGGTGGCTGCTGTATGTTCTGCACAAAGGGCAGTGTCTAGTACGTAGCAAGTGAGCAACAAATCACCTGTTACGTGACCGTGTGAATGAATATGGAAGCCAGGCATTCAGCTCGACTCTGAGTTGTGGTGGCTGCCATATTTCATAGAATCTAATGGCCCATTAATTGTTGAGACACATCACCATTTCATACATCACTAGAACAGAAAAAAATGCTGCCAGTTATAAATGCTAAGAGGCAGCTTGATTTCAGAAATGTTAAAATGTGAAAATACTCTCACAGAATCGGTAATATGTGATATATCCTAGAGTTGTATCTGAGAGTTGAGCTTTATTTTCTTCATAGCACTTTTCACTCTCTGCAAATACATTTGTCTATCAACCTTGGGAGGATGTGAGCTCATGAGGGCAGGGACTTTTATCACCATAGCCTCAGCACCTAGAACAGTATTTGGCACATATGAGATGCTCAATAATATTTGATGAATGAATGTATGAACCAATGTTTAGCTGAACCCTAAAGTAACAGCTTAAAGGTCAGGGAAATTATTTTGAAGGCCATCTGTAAGACATGGGAAACACAGGGGAAGCAGTGTAAGGAGAATGGAGAAGGGTTTAGGGGTCTGAAAACAATGATTTAAAAGAGAAAATTTTAACAACTGAACATTTTCTTGAGATGTATCTATCATCACCATCCTTTCCTTTCCTACCTGAGTTAACTAACGAAACCTTCCTCCTGAAAGTCAAAGTATTTCTATACCTCACCCTCACTACCCCTTGCTACTTCAGTCTATATACTGCCATTCTAACAAATATATATGAATTCAAAATTTAAATGACCTTTCCTTTACAAAATATCCATTCAAAAGAGGTCTGATGTGTCTTCTATACACAATAAAAAACAAAATTATGTCTACCACTGAATACTTTAAATGTTTCCAATTCTTTCCCCCTTGTAGGCAAAAGATAACTTACAACCTATAAAACAAAGTTACTGTTTACACTTGATAAGTAACAATCACCTGTGGTGGAGTCTCTTACCTGCTGTTTATTGCCTTTTCTTGTTAACATGACAAATGGCATAGTGTCTGCAGACTCCGCCTCTCCCTCCCCACCACCTAGTGGTGGCCCTTTCCTCAGCTGGCTTTTGAGATGCAGAGGAATAGCAACATCAAGTTGGTGCACTTTAACAGATTCGCCACTTCGTTGCTTAAAGACAGAAATGAAAAAATATAAGTATTCCAAGGCACACAGAGATATATGTAAATATAAATTGTACAATTCATTCAGTGCTATTATTTCTTTTTTTAAAATTTTTTGACATTTATTCATTTTTTGAGACAGACAGACAGACAAAGCGTGAATGTGGGAGGGGCAGAGAGAAAGGGAGACACAGAATCTGAAGCAGGCTCCAGGTTCTGAGCTGTCAGCACAGAGCCCGACGCGGGGCTCAAATTCACAAACCATGAGATTATGACCTGAGCTGTAGTCAGACACTTAACCGACTGAGCCACCTAGGTGCCCTTCAGTGCCATTATTTCTTAAAACACAACGATCATTAGAGCCAAAGTAATCTTTCTTTCTTTCTTTTTTTTGAAAGAGAGAGAGAGACAGCGTGAGCAGAGGAGGGTCAGAGAGAGAGGGAGACACAGAATCTGAAACAGGCTCCAGGTTTTGAGCTAGCTGTCAGCACAGAGCCTGACGCAGGGCTCGAACCCACGAACTATGAGATCATGACCTGAGCCGAAGTCGAATGCTTAAACGACTGAGACACCCAGATGCCCTGCCAAAGTAATCTTTCTGACAGGCGGCTGAAACAGAGGCAGCCCCTCCCCTGCGCTCACCTCTTACTTATGGCTGTGTAAGACCACTGTGGCTGTGTGACTGGCTCTGTTTACCGCTGCAGCCTCTCCCGAGTCCAAACACACAATGCTGTAGGTTCCCCTGACTTCGTCTGCTCCTGAAATGCATACCCACACCACGTATCTTCCTTCATATATCACGTGTCCTAAGTGCCTACTTCTCAGTGACAATCCTCCACCAGACTAGCAGGGTTCTGCACTGAATACCCATCCCTTGGTGTTCTCTAGCAATGTTTTACATACCACAGGTGCTGAATTAATATTTAGGAATGAATGGAATCTATTACTGTTCAAATTAACTTTGTTTGTTAATATCAAGTTTTTAAGACACTGCATTTATTAAGCAATTATTTAAACGAACCTTCACTGAAGAATACTTATGTGTTGGGCTTAGAGATACTAATACTAAAAAGGCAGTCTCTACCCTCAAAGAGTTCAAAAATGGTTAATTAAGATAGAGAAATAAATTAATTACAATCCATCCAAGTCATGTGTAACCTGTGCTGGGGGTGAAGTGACTATATAGGCCTGGCTGGGAGTGGGTGGGTGCTGAAACTTCGGGGAAGACAGAATAAAGATGGGACATTTGAGGTCTTTAAGGCTTCCTATGACTTCTTGTAAGCAGATGGCAGCAGAGCAGGCTGGGGATATGAAGGGAGTTTCCAGGGAAGGACACGGAACAGCACGGTGCATGTTGGGAACTGCACATAATTTTCTGTATTTGCTGAATGGAGCACAAATGAGGAAACAATTGAATGTGATTCTTTAAATCTAAGCAGGTAATGCTAAAAGGCCACACAGGTTTTGAAACTGCTTTACCATAATTTAAATGGTCTTTGATATAGGCTCCATATTTGCAAGAGAGCTAAATCAAACAAAATGGTAACAAAGATAAGAGGTTTTATTTTTATGTTCTAATTCACTAGAATTTGTGTGAAGTTATCCCAGATTCATAAAATTTATGAAGACTTCTTTACTTAAAATTTGAAAGGATCGTGTTGGATCAATCTTTATTTGTAAATTAACTTCTTCCTAATTATAAAATGAACATATTCTCTTTGTAAGTCATTTAAATACAAAAACGTATCATAACAGCTAGTATGTCCATACCAACCCCTCCCTCTGCCCTGCTCCAAGGTGCAACAACCAGTATCAAGGGGGTATGTTCTCCAGATTTTTCTGGATAATAGTAGTAACCCACATATACATACAAGCTGCATCTATGCATACTGTTCTATATTATATACATGTTTTTCTTCTTTTAGATTCTATATCATGGGCATCTTCGTAGTTGAGTACATACAGAGCTAATTATATGGATATGTTCTTAATTATACAGTTGGTTCTCTACTGATAGTCTAGACTTTTCCCTATGACAGTATGACAGATTTATATATTTAACTTCATGTACTTGAGTGAAAATTAGTTAAGGGTATATTTTCAGATCAAATGGCATGCCCATTTGCTGGGTTTGTGAAGTTTCTCTCTAAAAAGGCTGGCCTGATTTACATATTCCAAATACAGATATTTACCCACACTTAACCACAATGGGTATTATCACTTTTCACATTTTAATCATCTGATAAAAAGGCCCATCTTAAGTTGCTTATCTTCTGATTATCAGTGAGCTTTAACATGATTTTACTGATTGTTTCAATCAACAACAACAACAACAACAACAACAACAACAACACTTGGGTCACTCATGTGTCCTCACTGGTCTGTAGCATCAGCTGGTGCAGTGCAGCCATTCCCCTGCGCTATACAGGCTAAAATGGTCTGTCGCTGCTCGCAGCATTCTTTGCTGGAAAGCAACAGAGCAAGATGGTTGAAAACAGGGTACACCACTTACTCTTGTGGCTTTAACTGAAATATGGCAATACTAACAGTATCTGACAGCACTGCCTGAAGAAGAAAGGTGAAGCCTTAATGCAATAATCCATAGTCTTCACAATTATTAAGATTTCTGATAAATTTGCAATTAATTCTGGTGTGGATATAAAATAGAAATTCAGCTTTATTTTTACTGACCGTTCATTGAATAATACATTTTCCCTCAACTGAGTTGCAATGTTATCTTTATCATATTATTAAACTGCCATGTTTTAAGTCAATTTTGGACTTTCCTATTTCATTAATCTATTTTTTCTTATGTCAATGTATTATTGTGTGTTTAAAAGGTTTTACCGTCTTATTGAGTATCTCACACTCCACTTTCCATAAGTTTCCTAGCTATTTTGTTTCTTCATAATTATTCTAAATCACTGGGGAAGATGGAGCTTTTTATAAAATCCGTGTATTAATGTCAAGAATACATTAAAACAAAATTTCTTTAAATATCAAATAACCAATATTCCTCTAAATATTTATATACAAGTTATTCACATTTTAAATCAAGCTTAATAATTTAGTATATTAAATTTCACCAAATATTTATCTTTGGCCAAGTTTGAATTGTAAACAAACTGTAAGTAAAAGGTCTTAGAAACAGAAATAGGACTTTAGAGGGGCGCCTAGGTGGCTCAGTCAGTTAAGCATCTGACTCCTGACTTCGGCTCAGGTCATGATCTCACAGTTCATGGGTTCGAGCCCCACATAGGGCTCTGTGCTGACAGTGTGGAGCCTGCTTGGGATTCTATCTCCCTCTCCCGCTGCCCCTCCCCCTCTCACACTCTCTCTTTCAAAAGTAAATAAACATTAAAAAATTTAAAAAAAAAAAGAGAGAGAGAAGAAAAAGGACTTCAGAGAGAAACAGCAGAGACTGGTATAATGAAAGTACTCTGTTCGAGGTCTTGTATTTTTACTACATTTCCCCCTCATTGTATCCCAAAGAAATGTGCACATGAGGATGGGGGATAAGAAGTACTGGCAGATGCAAACTGTACAAGTTAGGAAAAAGCTGCAACAGAGGCAAATGTTTAGATGTAGGGACCCTCCTATCAACCACACTGAATGTGCTGTAGTATCCTGTAGGGAGAAGACCCTCTGGAATAGAGGAATCACTCGTACCTGGAGATTTTCCAGCATCATTTTATCCAGAGCTTGAATGAAGTCCTCATCTTCTACACAAGGTACATGCTTAAGTCCACCTCCCTTAATCATTACCTCCTTATTAAAACAAAACAAGAAATCAGACCAGAAATTTTAACTACAATGTTTTGGGTGGCAGAGTCTTTTGTATGGATAACTTCTTCAACATAACTCAAGGAACAAGTAAGTAAAATATGTAACATTATTATATGTTTTTAAAAAACTTGTTAATACAGTAAAGTACTTAGATAGGAAAACAAACTGAAATGAATTTACAAAGGAATATTCTTCCATAATCACAAGAAACATAACTTTAGTGGCTAAAAGTGAAATACTAATGAAAATGTTACGTGACTTCAAAAACAAATTTTCAGCCATACATACAGTATTTTCTTCATCGGTTTCATTCTCTTTATTTGAATCTGTAAGGTAATCGGTATTCTCTTCCTCTTCCTCCTCGCCCTCATCATCATCATTATCAGAACCCTCCTGAAATTATACAACATTAGAAGATTAAAATATTTTGAAAAGGGTTACCATATTTTACATTACTTAAAAGGGTTTTAAAACCTTCTGTATAATTGTTCATTATTCTCAAGTTCCAGCCTTTTATGTGGTTTGCCTACAATTTAGGGCAAAGTCAGCTGGCAACATTAGATGAAAACTAGTGCACACTAGTTGCCGAAAACCCATTTCACTATCTTCCATCGATCTAATCATACAAAGATCCTTTGTACAAACTCTTCCTTGAATTCCAAAAGGAATGAGCTTCCTGAACCATCTGTATATTTCTATTCCTGGCTATTTTTGAGACTGAGTTTCTCATTGTATTTCTTTTAATACTCAACTAACTCTGGAATGAAAGTTAGCGTATAGTTCAAATTTACCCCAGTTAGCAGTGAAAAGCAAGGGCAGTAGATTTATAAAGCGCTACACTGTAGATGGCACGAGAGAGTGCAAGGTGCTCTCAACATACTTCATTTTGTTTGCTTTACCCAGTTCTAAGAGAAGGCAGGATAAGCTTTCATATCCCCATTGTTATCCGTGAACAAACTGAGGCTCGGATAAGTTAAGTAACTTGCCCAAGGATACACTGTCTAATCAGCAGAGGAGCTAGCCGTTCTGATCCCCCTCACCACTTCTCCCCATCCTCTCGTCAATACCCCCACCTCCTCTTCTATCAGCCAGATTTCCTTTCAAACAGAAGACTGGACAGAACACCAAAGGATATTTCAAAAGGGCATACACACACAAAAGCACACAGTTGTACCCCATCTGTGCAGCTTTTCACTTCCAACAATACAACTCACTCCNTATAAAAAAAAAAAAAAAAAAAACTACACTAAATCCAGTTTCTTCTCATCGTGCCAAGAGAAAGAATATGAATGAGAAATAATTCCTAAGGGAGAATAAATTATTTTAATTTGTTACAACTTTTTTAAGTATATATGACAATTAATTTTAAAAATTCAAATAGTGTATTATAATTTACTATACATATATAGGGAGACTTTTAGAGTTTCAAAAGTAGAAATACTCTACGAATGTACAGAACTGCATTTTTCAAATGCATTCGCTTTTTTTTTAACATAAGTCTGTAATTCAAAATCAAATTTGCAATAGAGATGCTCTTAAATTTGCCCTTGGTAAAAAAATCAATTATTTTTTTTTTAATCTTTTTTTTAACGTTTTATTTATTTCTGAGAGAGAGAGAGAGACACAGCGTGAGCAGGGGAGGGTCAGAGAAAGAGGGAAACACAGAATCCAAAACAGGCTCCAGGATCTGAGCTAGCTGTCAGCACAGAGCCCGACACGGGGCTCGAACCCACAAACTGTGAGATCATGAACTGAGCCGAAGTTGGCCACCCAACCGAGCCACCCAGGCACCCCAAAATTAATTATATCTTAACACGTAAGTTAAAATGCATCGAGGCCCCTGGGTGGCTCAGATGGTTGAGCATCTGAATCTTGATTTTGGCTCAGGTCATGATCTCAAGGTTTGTTCTGTCAGCACAGAGCCTGCTTAGGATGCTGTCTCTCCCTCTCTCTCTGCCCCTCTCCGACCTTTGCTCTTTCAAAACTAAAAAAATAAATAAACCGCATTAACTTTTTCTCCTTACCCTTTATTTTTTATATTACTCAGGCAAATAGAATGGGTTAACTTTTGAAACTGGAAGGATGAATAAGAATTCCATTGTCCTAATTCCTATTATACACTGACATAATAACCTGTGGGATCTAGAAGTAAACGGACCACAAAATCTAAGCTGGCTAAGGAGAGTAGGAGGGGCCAGCACAGCACCAGTCATACTGTCTGAGTCTAAATACTGGCTCACCACTTAACTACTGTGAGATCTTGGACAAATTTACCTATCTGTCCCTTTCTTTCTCACCTACCTCACAGGGTGGTATGAGAAATGATAACATAAATACAGTGTCTTAAAAAATGACTATGGGGGTGCCTGAGTGGCTCAGTCGGTTGAGCATCCGACTTCGGCTCAGGTCATGATCTCACAGTTCATGGGTTCGAGCCCCATGTTGGGCTCTGTGCTGACACCTCAGAGCCTGGAGCCTGCTTCAGATTCTGTGTCTCCCTCTTTCTCTGCCCCATCCCCACTCGTGCTGTATTTCTGTCTCAATAATAAATAAACATTTTTTTAAAAAGTGACTACGAACAATAAATGTGCAATAAATATTCTTGCTATTATAATGATAAATCTTGTACTTAATCTGCCAAGTTATATAAATGCTACAGAAAACTCAAATTTTAGCAGAACATTTACTTAATCTTTACAGTTATCTTTAATTTACATAGCTAATATTAAGGAAAAAATATTCTGGTTGTTAGGTCCGGGGAAGAACTTCAAAATGCCATATTGAACTTGAATGAGTTGAGGACCAAGATGAAAAATAGAGCACAATTTATCTGGAGTGAACTCTAGCCCTTTACTTTCTCAGCTGAAACAAGTTGTTGCAGAATATCTTATTCACCGCTCTTATTAATCAACCCACTTTCTCTCTTTAACAATGTTCTCCCTATGCTCAGAGAGCAATCAAGGGAAAGGGTGGTCTTGAGTGGGAGGAGAAGCAAACTACACCAACTTCATTTATTAAGCCACATCTCTCTCACTTTTGCTCCCAGACAAGGCACATACAATGCCAACCTAACACTGTTTTTTTCTACTTAACAAACACACTATATCATGTATGATATTCAACTGCAATTGAAAAAGTAAGCAATGGTTAAAAATCATACAAATTTCAAGGGTGCCTGGGTGGCTCAACTGGTTGAGCATCCGACTCTTTGATTCTGGCTCAGGTCATGATCTTGCGGTTTATAAGACTGAGCCGCATGTCTGGCTGCCACTGACAGTGTGGAGCCTGCTTGGGATTCTCTCTATCCCTCTCTCTCTGTCCCTCCCCTGCTCAAGCTCTCTCAAAATAAATAAATACACTTAAAAAAAAAAAAAAGATACAACTTTCAAAATGATAAAGTTCAATTTTGAAAAAGAGGAAATATATTCACTGAAGAAAATGTAATACATCCCAACTCTTCAAATGAGAAATTTATATGAAAGCAAGTCACTCTTTAAAGTCACATTTACTAAGGCTGTTTAATTTATTAGATTCTGTTTCTCTAAATGGTATAGTAGTGAAATCCAAAGACAGCCATAAGATTAGACTGATACTCTCATTTCCTTTTATTGTTATAAAATACTTAATAATCCAATTTAAATTATATGGTTGAATGTTTTTAAAACAATTTCATTTTTTAAAAGAACAATGTAATGTCCAACTATTATATGAAAACCAATTACAGAAAATTCCAGTTCTAAATTTTTATGAGTTTATTTGTATCTACTTTAGGGGAGTTCACAGGTTGGAAGGAAATCTTATTTTATGCATTCAAGGAAATCTTGGCTCAAATAATCAAGATACTCTTGTACAAATGTACCTATTTGCTATAAATAAAAGTCATCACCTCTTCTTCTGGGTCATTTACTTCACTTTCATTTCCAGATTGTTCTTCTGTTTCAGCTCCTCCTTCTTCTTCTTCTTCATCCTCTTCAAGATTTTCTCCTTCTGTCATAGACTCTTTTGAATCTTTATCATTTACTAGGCCTTGAAATGAGGAGAAAGTGAAAAAGTATTTTAAAAAAAAGGATAAATTTTCAATATTATATCACTTAATTTAGAAGTATGTATTAAGATAATTCAAAAGCCATTTTCTCAGAAGAGTAAAACAAGAATACAATTTAAAATTATTTTGAGAAACATTTTACAAACTAAAGGGACCTTCATTTCAACAAAAAAGCAATGATACATTATATATATAAACCAACATATATATAAATACACATATAATATGTATATACATACACATATACAAACACAACATATATATACTTTTTTCCATCTTCTGTTTATTTCCATCTCAGATGAACATAACAAAGAGTGCTAGCACATAAAATGCAGCCTCAACCATGTAAGAGAAATCACATTTGGCTATCAATTTGAATGTCTGCAAATTAAGACTAAGGGAAGAGCCAAAGGTGTGTCACCAAAGAACTTAACTGTTTTTTTCAGTAACATCATTCTCCTCCTAACGGAATTCCATGGCTTGAATTGGCTCCCACCTCCTCGTATTCATTCACATCTCACTGTCCAGTCAATTCTTCTTAATTATTATTGGAATTCCAAGCAACTCTCTACTTTCAAGATGCCTCATCTGATCTGACTTTCCTCTGGTCTCTCCTAAGCCTTCCCCTATAGCTGGGCCTCTTCTGTCACAAAGCCTACTAGTAGTCTTGGAATCTTGCTCATCATATACTCTTCTCAATACAGAGTATCCTTCACTATGCACTTTCAAGTCCTATACATTCTCTAAGTTCAGTCTAAATTTTACTTCCTGAATAAATGCAATGACTACCTGAATCTATTACTCTTCCTCCTACTTGCTCCTAAAGCTCTTAAGAGAATTTCTCATGGCACTTTATATTTAAGGATACACCATGTAGTATTTTTTCTAATGATTTCATAAACATGACATTGAATACCCTTGAATACAAAGACCTTGTTTTATACATTCAAAATCTGTCAGAGGCTATATATTAATAAACACACAGTAGGTGTTTAATAAATACTTGTTCATTCAGACTCTTAGATGATTAGGGCAGAAAGAAACTTTAGTGACCATGTAATGATTTAACTCTTCCATCTTATGAGAAAGACTAAAGTTCAGAGAGTTCCAATAATTAGCTAACCAATAAAAGTAAAAAAATTATTCCAGCATCTTAAGTCTAAGAAATTAACTGAACTGACAAAAGTATGAAAGTACAAAGTGATTAAAGTAGGTACATGCAAGTTTGGAAACAAATTTAAGAAAAGGTGGATAATGCTCAGAGAGAAAGGAGAATTAATGCTGAGAAAAGAAGGTGGTGTCTCAGAATGAGAATCCATTAACTTAAATATTTTCTCACCACTTACTAGTTTTCACAGATACAAATATAGATTTTATATATATAAATCCTATTTATTTGCTTGTTTATTTATAGGGACTTTAAGCGTCCTGTTTCAGCTCAGGTCATGAGGTGTTTTTTCGAGCTCCACACTGGGCTCTGTGCTGGCGGCGCATAGACTACTTGGGATTCTCTCTCCCTCTCTCTCGGACCCTCTCCTACTTGCACTGTCTCTGTCTCTCTCAGATAAAATTTTTAAAAAATTAAGTTAACAAAGGCAAAAAATTTAAAGTCACGACTGTCTAAATCTATTTTTTAAGGTTTATTTATTTGGGGGTAGGGGGATGACAGGAGGATCCAAAGCAGGCTCCAAGCTGACAGTAGTTGAGTCCAATGCAGAGCTTCAACTCACAAACTGTGAGATCATGACCTGAGCTGGAGTGGACACTCAACCAACTAAGCCACCAACGCGCCGCACAACTGTCTAAATCTATACATTCTCGGTAAAAATACCATGTGCTGATAAATTCACATGGGATGAGCTATCTTTATGCCTTTGTTATATCCACTTAAAACATGCAGGATTGGAAGAACTATAACATATAAGTCACTTTGTTTTGATAGTCATACTTCTAATTTGTAAGAAAAATACATACTAACATTTTCATTTGCATTGCAAGTCAGTTTCAAAAACAATTTATAAATATATTTTGCATTTGCTCCAAAGTGTCATAACTATCCTGTGCTGACCCCTAGGACACTGTCAATCTAAAATATACAATGTAGATAAAAATGTATACCCACAGAACATAGGGATAACAATACAAAATACAAATAATAAAACGCTGTTTGGTGCCTCAGCTTTCCTGCTCATAAAACAGATAGTAATAACTGTAATACTTCCTTTTAGGCTACTTAAATTTATATTTCTCTGCTTACTAGACATGTTGAGCATTTCTTCCCATTCTTAACAAGTCAGAGAGAGCACTTTTTGATTTCTGACATCAGGCAGCACTCAGTAAAAACATCAACTCTCCCCATCTTCCCTTAAGAGATTATGTCATGTTCATTTATCTTTTGGGATATTCTAATTTATTACCAATTTGCCTGTGCCCTTTCTGTAAGTGAAACAAACCTTACAGGCAAACTATCTTTACTTTAATTTTAGTTATTTTTCTATTGAATAAAAGCTTTAAACACCCAGATCTGTGGCCATGTGTGTGCTTTCTTCAATTGTTTTAGAATTTGGGAAAACTGGGGAGCCTGGGTGGCTCGGCTCGTTAAGCATCTGACTTCAGCTCAGGTCATGATCTCACAGATTGTGGGTTTGAGCCCCACGTCGGGCTCTGTGCTGACAGCCAGCTCAGAGCCTGGAGCCTGTTTCAGATTCTGTGTCTCCCTCTCTCTCTGACCCTCCCCTGCTCACGCCGTCTCTCTCCCTCTCAGATATAAATAAAAATAATAATAATAATAATAATAAATTTAAAAAAAGAATTTGGGAAAATTAACACCTCCAAATATTTGATAATCACATCTCTTTTTAAACTTTTTAAAAATAAATACTTAACTCCTTAATCCACCTGGAGTTTGAGGATATCAGCTGTGGCTCTATATCAGTTTTCCTCCCAAATGCTAACCTGTTGCCCTTATGCTATTTTTAAGAATCTTAGTTTACTATGTACTAAATAATTTTGTATACAATTGGAGCTGCTTCTAGGCCTTTTATTCTGTTCTACTGAATTTGTTTCTAATTTATGAAATACACTGTTGGCTTTATAATTTACTCATGTGGCTTCCTTTTTTCCACTTTTGTTTCCTCATTTCTATTCCTTATAATCTAGAACTTCCAAGCCTGGTTAAATAATATTGCCTATTTCCACTTTGTTTTATGTTCTTAAACTGGAAGAGAATGTCTTAACCAATAATTCTATGTCTACCTTGAGAAAACCACAATGCACACAAAATCACACAGAAATGTTATTTATATTAATGTAAAACTGGAAATAACCTAAGTATCAAACAACAAGATTAAATAAATTATGGCAAATTCATACAAAGGAATACGGTTAATTAAAAAAAATTAAGACTTGGAAAAATATTTCATGTGAGGAAGAAATTTCATAAAGTATTAGGTAGAAAACACCCAGTTATAAAACTATAAACATGAAAAAATTTCAAAAGAATAGAACATGTACCAAAAAATGTTAACACATGATTATTCTTATGTATGGAATGTGATTTTGGGGTTTTTTGGGTATTTTTCAAGATTTCTACCACGAACAAGTACTACTTTTAATAATATTAAAAATGACTTTAAAATCTTAGGGAATTCTGTAGTGCTTTCTCATTAACTAAATTCTAGGTTAACACTGGGTTGCTATAAAGTTAAAATAATAAAGAATTTACAATGTGCTTGAAAACAAAAAAAACCCATCAAAGATACTATATTATTTATCAATAGGAAATAAACTTAATATAGATTCATTCATGTACATCTTCTTCCTGATATTTAGACTCTATAACAAGAGAAAAATGGGACTTGGGAGCATACTGATTCTAGTTACCATCATCTTTAGAGTTTAATTCACAAATGGTGGCCTATTTTTTCCTTGCCATGTTCTAAACAGGAACAGACCTCTCAAAAGAAGCCTGAGATCCCTTAATTTAACCTTTGCTCTACAAAGATAAAGCTATACTCTTTTATCACTACCAAACTGGGTGTCAAACTAGTGTTTTCTCACGCCCACAGAAAGAGAGAGAGAACCATTAATAAAAGTTTACAGGAAACAAGACTTAACTATATGAAAGTATGTGAAGTAAATGAAATAAATAAGTAGATAAATAAGTACTTTGCTTGAAATGACCATTTTATACAATTGGAAATCTGAAGGTACGGGGCACCTGGGTGGCTCAGTCGGTTGAGCATCTGACTTCGGCTCAGGTCATGATCTCACAGTTCATGAGTTCAAGCCCCGCGTCGGGCTCCGTGCTGACAACTAGCTCAGAGCCTGGAGCCTGTCTTCAGATTTTGTATCTCCCTCTCCCTCTGACCCTCCCCTGCTCATGCTGTCTCTCTCTCTCTCTCTCAAAAATAAATAAAACATTAAAAAATTAAAAGAAAATAAAAAAAGGATATCTGAAGGAAAAAAAGTACTAACTTGGGACAAAGTTCAAAGAACATTAGAATCACATTATGACCTTCTGGGTGGAGTGGTGGAAAAGTCAATAGTTGCACAATCAGTAACACCTTTAAAAATACTGCTCAATTTGGTAACAGTAACATTCTCCAAAGGAGGATGGATCTTTGGAGAAAGAAATCCTATTAAAACGCTGGATATACTAAGAAAAACAGTTTTAAAGGAAAAAAAGTCACAAATGCCTTTGCCATGAAAAGTAGTTTTTCAGATATGCAACATACTAAATTTATGCAATCAGTGTAACTGGTGAAGCTTAAGGATCTTCTAGCGATAGACATATGGGTACCAAGTACTATCAGGAAATAAAATACTAGCTTAATAGCCTAAAAACATGTCACTTTGAAATGACTACAATAAAACATGCTAACATGGTAAGAACTGTTAGCAAGCAAACAAGACTCGTAAGACTCATTCCAGCTATTTCCACTGACAAAGTCAGTTAGCTCATTTAGTCCCTGTGTGAACTGTTCAAGAGCTAACTCTTCCAGCTCACGCTGTTTCTCTCTCTCTCTCCTAGAAATAAAAAAAAAAAAAAAAAAAAAGAGCTAACTCTTCCAGAACAGTTGCAGCAGGATGTTGAGAAAATAAGTAGACCGATTCTCCTGGAGCACATATTTCTCACAATTTCTCTAGTCCTCAGAAAAAGAGACAACTCTTCCAGGGAGTCAGGTCTGAAATTCCACAAGGTAGTTCCAAACTTCTAACAGACATTCCTCTCTACAGTGTCTCGCCTGGGCTATCTCAGGAAACAGTGCTTGTTGAAAACATATACTGTATATGTAAGAGATGCTTTAATCAAAAGTACTTTGTATTAGCAACCAAAAATCCTAAAATTAATAAAGGCTAACAGGACTGTGGTTTTTTTTTTTCCCGTCAATACTTACATGACTGTTTTCCTCCAACTTGGGATTATTTAATGAAATCAAGAAGTATGCCACCCAGGTCTCACCTAACACTATTATGAGTAACACTCAACACTGAAAACAGAAAGTAGACAAAAGCAAACTCTGATAACAATATGAAGCAAATTCTAGAAACAATCTGCCAAAATTCAGCTTCATTTTCTCTCTGTAATTAGCTGCTTACCTAGTTTTATTAGGAATTCTCGTTCCAAGTCGTGTACCTGCCTGATGGATTCTTCTAGAGAATTACAGAGTTTGATCTTTGGTCTTAGCAGTTCTAGTGTATCACTAATCATGTAATCTATGTCGATAGGAAATGGATGGTCTTTTGTCCAAACCTCCAAACTTTTCTTCCACCAAACATAACGCTGATAACAAATGAAAAATAAGTTTAGCAATAAGAAATTATTAACAAAAATACTTTAAAATAATAATCTGTATTGTGATGTTACCTAATTATAATAACTAGGCTAAACAGTTGTACGAAACACCTACCATTTGATTAATGGGTCAACAGCAATGATCCTATTCTACTTTCCAAGCCATTTGATGATTTTAATTTGATTTTCATTATTATAACTGTCAAAAAAATTTTTTAAAGGCAAGGAAAAATCATAAATAAAATACCAAGTAAATTTCTAGGTACTGACACAAGGCAGAAACCCCACTCCCAAACCCCAAATCTGATTTTACAAAACAGATTCAAAGCCATAGTTTTGATATGTTTTTTATTATTTTCTACATACTACCTGCTTTGGTTTTAATTTATAAAGGTCAATTAAAGTATCTGAAAATACGGTTTCTGAAATATATAAAAATCATTAATCACCAAGCATTCGTTGAACATCTACTGTGTATATGGCACGGAGATCTTTCCTTTCTTTTCCTAGCATGGAGCCTTCATTCTATTTCATGCTTTGTAATTCTTAACTTTAGTTTAACTAAAAAGCACAACCCAAGAAATTGCTTGTATATAAACAGATATTCTTCTGGGTGCTTTCATTTTCCTCTTTCAGTTTGAGTGTGGACCACAAGTGGGAGCTTATCAGAAATGCAAAATCTCAGGGCCCCACCCCAGACCAAATGAATCATAATCTGCATTTTAACAATACCTGCAGGTGGTACACATGCATTGAAGTTTAGAAGCACCACTGCAGGTGGTGCTGTCCATATGGCTTTCCCATACTTTACTCTGTCCTGGGAGAACACACTGCCCTCATCTCCGGGGCCTCACGCACTCCTTACTCCCAATTTCCTAGGTATATCCTACTATAGGTTTCTGCCTAGTAACCAATATGGAAAATACTTTGGTCTCTTTCTGCTCCTGGATATTTCTAAGTGGCTTTTTTCTCTCAGTCTAGGATTTCAGAGGGAATGCAAATAAGGACACACTTCTGAAATAGAGTTTATTTGTGATGATGATAGTTACAGCTGACATTTTGAAGCAAAACTCAGGTTTTCAAAACAGATGGCTTCTAACTTAGTCTTCACATAAAACAGGCAATCTAGTTCTCAAGTTTGCAAAACTCCCCTCCCCATTTTCTAGTTATCAGCTGAGAAAATAAGGGAATATCAAGTCGTCCCTTACTGCACAGGTACACTTTAGAACAAAGTTATCAAACTGCTCTTCCCCAAGAATATTTACCCCCACCTAACACCAGCCATTCTGTGGAGGTAGTTTTGATGCTGCAAAAATTATAGTTTTAAATTTATTTTCTTCACCAATAAGTAAATGAAGAAAACACTAACAAGAGATTATACAGAATGGAATGATCATATAGAATTGAATGGTACTTTTTTTTCAGTAACACCTGGAGAATGATAGTGAACAGCTAACCCTAACCAGTATTTATAACAGTGTATTATATGTGAAACAGTGATTAGGTTCCAAACAACCAACCTATAAGTTAACTTTCAGAACACCAACTTTATAGAAGTTACAGAACTATCTCCATATTTGTATCTGAATTTAATTTATACTGTACTTACTCTAAATTATAAGTTTGCATAATTAATTAAAATTAAGATATGGAAAGTACAACACAAGAATTTACCATGAATGAACATTTTTTCCTGTGTTGAAAGTAACATATTTTCCCAAAATGACAGTTTTTCTAAAACAAAAAATTAAATCCTTTAGAAACAAGAATTTTAGATACAAAAACAGAATCTAGAAGAGTTTGTTATTAGATGTACCAAAAAAAACCCCCACAAGTAATTTAATCCATAATTAACATACCAAATACCATAATCCATAATCACTGTACCAAATTTATAACAAAATAATTCCCAAAACTAATGATGAATTACTGTCAGTTATAAAAATGACAATGCAAGTAGAATGTTTATACAATAGAATTCACCATGTATTTTTTAAACTCTAGAGTATCCTTGCAAGAGGAATAAATCTAATCAAATGATGAGCACATCTTATGTATGATATGTGAATGCTATAGCATTTTTTTCTCTAGTATTTTTGTAACCCAAGCAATGCTTACGTGCCAAACTGCATATTTCAGTTTACATACCTGAAAGTATACAAGGAAGCAATCAAGTTTTCGTTTACTAGACCCTCTGTCAAAGTACTGGCCGCAGGTATCCAAAATAGTGCACACTAGTCTGATTCTGAAAAGGTGCTCAGGGGGGTCTAGTGAACTTGGAGAGCCATCCGGGTTAACACCAAATGAAGTGAAAGAATAAAGAGTTCTAAAAATAACAGCTGATTCCACCATTCGATAATTATAAAGTTCCCCTAAGAACTTGGCACTGCTGATACGTCTCTGATTAAATTTAGGTTGATTAACCTAAAGGAAAAAAAAACACACAGATTTCCATTAAAGAATAGTGATGTATTTGAAAGGAGGTAAAATTCTCCTCTGTTACTTGATAATCAATTACTGAAAGAACACTAAACAGGAAAAATAATGGGTTCTTTCTTTCTTTTCTAAATAAGATGATCATTTCTGGATATCCTCTTTCTCTAACAAATGGCTATATTTAAATGTTTTAACAAAAAGAACAAGTTAAATACTAAATTCAGTATCAAGCTATTATTAAATGAGCTGACAAAATGTTAAAATGTAATTCTCCCTATCAGTCCCCAAAACTTCTTCCTGTAATTTATGAATTATACACTTACAGAAATTCTTTACAGAAATCTGTTTATAAAAATTATTAATGATTTCTCCTAATTAAGAAGTTTAGAGACTCCTATCACTTAAGTCCTAATTATGCCTCTAGAAATAATAAAAATCTACTATACTCTTTCAAAAGCCTAACTGAATCTGAAAAAGAGGCAAAAAAACTCTCCAGCATTAGCCTGCAAGACTAAGAAATCTAAGACAACAGGGTTAATTAAAGAAACACTAATTCTGAAAAAGTAACAGTAAATTGACATTTTAAGGGGAAGGGAGGGTCGCCTGAGTGGCTCAGTCGGTTAAGCGTCCTACTTCGGCTCAGATCATGATCTCATGGTTCGTGGGTTTGAGCCTCGCATCGGGCTCTGTGCTGATAGCTAGCTCAGAGCCTGGAGCCTGTTTCAGATTCTGTGTCTTCCTCTCTCTTTGACCCTCCCCTGCTCACACTTTCTCTCTCAGAAATAAATAAAAAAAAATTAAAAAAAAATAAAAGGGGAAAGGAAAGTTTTCAAATTATTATTTTTCAATAATCAAATTTACAAGCTGTTTAAATTCTCCACAAACTCCAATTTGATGCCTTTATTTAAAAAAAAATTTTTTTTAAGGTTTTTATTTATTTTTGAAAGAGAGAGAGTACAAAAGTGGAAGATGAGCAAAGAGAGAGAGAGGAAGACACAGAGTCAAAAGGAGACTCCAGGCTCTGAGCTGTCAGCAGAGAGCCCGATGCAGGGCTCGAACCCACAAACTGTGTGAGATCATGACCTGAGCTGAAGTTGGACACTTAGCTGACTGAGCCACCCAGGCGTCCCAATTTGATGCCTTTAAAGAAAGTACTCAGTACCTCCATTCCTAATCGAATATCTTCTAAAACTCCATCCACAACATGGATTCCAACATCTTCTTGGTAGAGTACCAGTCCTGCTAAGAGGTTGGCTACACAATGAATACTATTATATTTCACGTTCCAGATGTTTATCATACAACAAATAACATAGTCTTTCACTTCTTGGTCCTGCCAGGGCAACTTTCGCATCTGTCTCAAAACCTACATGAAGAGAATTTTGTTTCAATTACTAACAGAGCACACAGTATTCCCATATACCCAGTAATAGAGTTAATTTGATTGTGCAGTCATACAACTTCCAAAATGAAAATGACTTTAGAGACAAGAAAAGTGAGATTATTTTTCTTATTACTGGCAAAATATATTCACATTTGCCCCTAAATTTATTCACATAAAGTCCCTAAATTACCTAAAGTTTCCAGATCTTCACACAAGCTAGTAATATATNCAAAAAAAAAAAAAAAAAAAAAAAAAACACCCAAGATTTACCAAAAATATTTTCTTTTGCGGATCATTAATATAAATAATCTGACACTAATTATTATTCCAAACAATTTTTCAGTAAGTTAAAAAAAAATTTCCAGTAAATTAAACCCAAGGTCAATTGGTTAAGAGATTACTTAAAATGGAGGATACAACATCAAGACATTACACAGCATCCTGTTTCCTCATGTGCAAAAGGGGAGGTAATAAAAGCACTTATTTCATAGTTTGTTGTAAAGATTAGACAAACTAAAACATGTGAGATACGCAGGAAAGTATATGGCTCATTATAAGTACCGCATACAAGTTAGCCATTACTATTTCAAAAACTCTACTGGTAATGAGATGATGAGCAGAGCTCTACCTATAATCAAGTTCCTTCCATTTTTATTCTGGGGGGCAAAAAAGGATACTGTTGGCAGACTGCAAAGCCCACCGTCCATCTCTGCTCTATAGCCACAATCCATCAGTCAAGCACTTAAATATGTCCTCCAATCAGCTTCAGTGGAAGTGTTAATGCTGCCTCAACTGTATAAGCAATCTATATTTTTTAAACCTTTAGCCAATTCTAAAACAGCTTTCAAATTGCTTATTGTTTGAAACAAGTACTGTCTCTGACTCTCTGAAAGTTGAGTCCAATTTCCACAGTTGTATATATAATACAAGTATTACTGCATGCCTTTCCTCCCCTATAAAGGTTTACTCTGTCCAGAAGTTAATTTATTTTTTTTTCTAAAAAGAAAAAAGTTCCACACTGCGTTGTTTCAACATTTAGAGTTAACCTTGAAATGTTCTGTTCAACATATCTTACTTAAAAGTGAAGTTTCTAACAAGGTAACTGCAATAATTAAAAAAATAGGTTAGTAGTTCTTAACCTTTTCTGGAAATTGACCTCTACTAAGAATCTAAGGAAGACTATAGACATTCCCTCCAGAAAAATATAAACAGCCCCACACATTCAAAATTATGAAATTTCAGAGGGCCATGGACCTCTGAAAGCCCACTCAAGGTTATGATCCCCTATAATGAAGCAAAATATTCAGTCAAATTGATTATAGTATGAGAGACAAAGTAGTGACTGTAAATAAACAACAACAAAATTAATACGAAAAGAACTGCCACTTCAGAGTAAGAATCATAAAAGGAAAACAAAACATATGTCCTATATATTATGTATCATCATATGAATTCCACTTTAGGATGACTTGTATAGAATCAATCATAATTAAACTTGGGATCTAATCTTATCTCTCCTAAACTTCAGTGCTGGAATTTAACAGCTCTGCTTCAATTTCTCCACTTACAAAATGTGAATAATGCACGTTGCTTACATTTCTTATCCATATTTTGTCAAACACTAACGCAATTTATAAACAAACTGATCCAGGGAAGCTGAAATATATGTTCCTGACCTAAAGCAATTTATTGAAAGGGCTAAAAGGAAAGTGCACTGCTCTTAATACTACTATGATTAAGATGAAGGAGAATTAATTTGGTTGAATATCTCCATAATCTTTTCTTTTTTAAGAGACAGACACAGCACGAGAAGGCGAAGGGCAGAGAGATGGAGACACAGAATCAGAAGCAGGCTCCAGGCCCTGAGCTGTCAATAAAGAGCCCGACACAGGGCTCAAACTCTGAACAGCGAGATCATGAGTTATAAGCTGAAATCAGATGCTTAACCAACTGAGCTACCCAAGTGCCCCTGAATATTATATATTATATATAAGATTATATATATATATATATATAATCTTAACACTCCCACAAATCTCAAGTTTACTATATGATTTCGAGGAGATTTACCTTCTCAGTGGTAACCTTGGAGAGATCTTTGTACAAAAGTTTCCGAACATATTCCTGGAGAGGAGGACGTTTCTTTTTCACTGTTTTTTCAGCTGGAGGTGGGTTGCAGTAGTAATATGCGTTCTCCACCATTGTGACGTATCTTGCATCAAGGTGCATTGCTTGCTTCTTTCTCATCATTTGTTCCTAAAATAAAGAAGTCTAAGTTAGTCAAAATACTTTCATTCTAATGTTTATTCCCAACAAAACCTCTTTCTCTCTCAAAGATAAACATTAGGGGTGCCTGGGTGGCTCATTTGATTAAGCGTCCGACTTCAGCTCAGGTCATGATCTCAAGATACATGAGTTCGAGCCCCATGTCAGGCTCTGTGCTGACAGCTCAGAGCCTGGAGCCTGCTTCAGATTCTGTGTCTCCCTCTCTTTTTGTCCCTCCCCCACTCACACTCTGTCTCTGTTTCTCTCAAAAATAAGTATTAAATAGTTGAAAAAATTTTAAAGAAATAAATTCTTGTGTTTCTTCATTTTAAATGTCACTGGCAGAGAATGTTTAGGTTCACAACTAGATTAAAAAAAAAATAACTTATCTAAAGAAAATGACACAATCCAGGCTTCTATAACAGCAACACTGATATAACAGACAGTATATGCCTGGGGAGCTCCCTTTAACACTAACACCAATCCTCCCTCCACCACCACACTTCTAAAGGTCCCAAGACTGCAAGGGAATGTATGGATGCTATTAATAAGCATAACAACTTAATTGCTTAATAAACTTGATGGCCATTTCGGTATCGTAATTAGCTTAAAAAATAACTTCTACCCCAAGTTAATTTGTAAAGCTTATAGTTATTTTTAACATTTTAATTTCACATTTTAAAGCTTATATTTTATATGCTTATGGCACTTAACAACAATGGCTTCTCTGAATATCAAAGAACATCCGTAACAATGGTTCTAATGTAACAGTATCAAGAGTACTTGTTCATTTGAATCATTTATCAAAAGTTATTTGAGGTAGAACTTTATCCTCATTTATAATAGTGTGAACTCACTGGCGCCCAAGTGAGAAAAATTTCTCCAACTCTCTTGGACTGGCCACAGCGCATAAATATGGGAGGTTCTAATTTATGCTGTAGAGCAAGATCAGAGACTGGTCAATATATTTCTACCCCTAAGGTAAATCAAGAACCTCAAGCTCTTGTAGCATCCTCAAGCCCTTACCAAAAGTACACTGGTCCTCAGGTGCGATTCTGGAGATCTGAAAAGAAATCTTCCACATGTTTCCAGTAGAGTACATGCCATTTCAATATGGTGATGGGAAAAGTCTGATAGAAGCATCTGTAATAATAATGATGATGAGAGAACACAAACACAATACTTCAGTCCTATTAGAGAAAGAAAATACAGATCTACTGTGTGTAACAACTTTAAAAATATCAGTGTGAAAAACAAAAGCTACTCTACTTTAGCTTAAAAGGATTCACTGTTAACTATCTTTTGTGTTCAGCCACAAAAATTTAACCTAAAAACTTCAAAATATTTAATGCCTTTCCTTTCAGATAAATACATGAAAACTAATACCAAAGCCCTTTCTAGAATGATTATTAGATGCTATGTATTTAAACATCTGCAACATACAAAGCTAACATTTTCTAAATGGCTTTTTTGTTTTGGTTTATATGATATTTATTTGTAAAATTCTGACTACAACAGCCTCATTGTATGAAATTTACAAACATGTCACATCACTACAACATTTAAGTATTTATCCCATCAATCTTTTTCTATGTATATTTTCTAAACCAAAATAGATTCAAACATACTACATCATTTAAAAAAATATATATACTACATCATTTAATAACTTGGTCTTTTTTAGCTAATATAACTATTTGGATGTATCCTTATTTATCCTTGTATGCCATGATTTAAAAGGGACATATTTCTGTATAACATGAACTACACTAAAACTTCAATGATTCTTATTTACTGAATATTAAAATGGTTTACAATTTCTTATTAAACAATTGTGTACTTAATTGTTAAGTACTGGGGCGCCTGGGTGGCTCAGTCGGTTAAGCGTCCGACTCTGGCTCAGGTCATGATCTCACGGTTTGTGGGTTCGAGCCCCGCATCGGGCTCTGTGCTGACAGCTCAGAGCCTGGAGCCTGTTCCAGATTCTGTGTGTCCTTCTCTCTCTGACCCTCCCCTGCTCATGCTGTCTCTCTCTCAGAAATAAATAAAAACATTTTTAAAAAATTATTAAGTACTTAACAACACTTAAACATCCTTATAGATAAATCTGTGCACACCTTTATGATTATTTCCTTAAAACAAACTTACAGAAATGGAATTTCTGTGTCAAAGGAATGTATGTCCTTCCTATGTATTTATAATAATTACTATGAAAAAATATACTAATGTTTTTATTATTCCATGCTATGACTCCCTTCAATTATAGCACTGAGAAATCTTTAACAATCCCTCTTAAAATGCTATCCAGAGTTTCTCTAAATGTACTTTGTAGTCACCTGAGACGTTCCAGGTAGGCTTAGGAAACTGAACCCCTTGAATATTTACAATGACTATTCGTATTTTAAACACTCTTAAGAAATCAAGCAGTCAAGAAACTGGGCAAATTTGTTTAACTCAGGGTTTTTTCCAAATGTACTTGAATCCATGAGACTCACTTTGTGTAATATACCTAATAATATCTCTATGAAACTGATTTGATACAGAGTTTGTTACTGTTAGTCATGATCAATTCCAAATGTAGAATTATTCCATCTATGCTGTATTAGCTTTGCCACATATAACTACTTTTTAACTAATTTCTTGCTTAATTCCATTGTGGACAGAAAACATAATCTGAATAATTTCAGTCTTTTCTAATTTGCTGGGATTTTTAAAAATGTTTATTTTTGAGAGAGAGAGAGAGAGAGAGAGAGAGAGAGAGAGAAAGAGAAAGAGAAAGAAAGAGAAAGAGAAAGAGAAAGAGAAAGAGAAAGAGAAAGAGAAAGAGAACAAGCATGTGAGTGCGGAAAGGGCAGAGAGAGATGGAGACATAGAATCCACAGTAGGCTCCAGGCTCTGAGGGATCAGCACAGAGCCTGATGTAGGGCTCAAACTCATGAACCATGAGATCATGACCTGAGCCAAAGTCAGATGCTTAACTGACTGACCCAGGTATCCCTAATTTGCTTAGATTTTAATGGTTAATTATGGTAAATGATCCATGTATATCACAAGAGACTGTAAATTCTGATGCAGTTGGGTATAGTCCCAGTTAGATCCAAGTTATTGTGTTATCAAATTTGTGTATATGTACTGATTTGGTCTGCATCTTCTTTCAGCTAATGAAAGGTGTTTCTGACTCTTTCACTATGTTTGTGAATTTGCTTACGTCTCCTTTCCGTGATTTTTGCTTTATGTATTTTGAAGCTACCTTACTGGATTCATAACAATTCAGGGTGGTAATAGTTTCCTGTTAAAAATTACCTCTCCATCATTATGAACTATCCTTCTTTATTTCTAATAAATGCTTCGTGCCTTAATTGCCTGATAATAATGAAACCAGGTGTCTTTTTTTGTTTTTTAGTATTTATTCATTTTTGTGAGAGAGATAGAATGTGAGTGGGGGACAGGCAGAGAAAGAGGCAGACACAGAATCCAAAGCAAGCTCCAGACTCTGAGCTGTGAGCACAGAGCCTAACGTGGGCTCAAACCCACCAGCAGTGAGATCATGACCTGAGCTTAACCGACTGAGCCACCAACTGAACCACCCAGGTGCCCCAGAAACCAGATGACTTTTAATTAGTGCTTGCCCAGTATATTTCCCCCATCTTTTTACTTGAGCCTTTATGGTGTTCATATTTAAGGGCATCTTTCTTATAGGCAGCCTATAGTGCTGTTTTAATCAAGTCTTATATTCTTTATGCTTTTACTTCATGTATTTTGTCCTTTTCCATTTCTTGTAATTACTGTGATAGCCGCATTTCTCTTTATCATATTATTTGTTTTCTACTCTGCTCATCTGTTCAATGTTCCTTTTTACTCCTATCTTATCTTCCTTGACATCAACAAATATTCCTTACTTCATTTTTTCCAGCATTTATAACCAAAACTTTAAATTTGTCTATTAAAAACAACTCAAATAATGCAGCACTAACCTTTAAACAATGTAGTGTATCATTTTTTGTGAACATCTTAAATTTAGTTAATTCTCCAATAAAACGAACAGTTTTGTTCTTTGTTTCAATATTGATCTGGTCCTTTTTTCGTACCTACAAATTAAGAGAAAAGAAACATTAATAGAGATTAACATTTTGAAATCTCTGTGATAAGAAATGTTATTTTATTAAGTCTACATTCACTCCAAATATTTTAAATAAGTTTGGGTAAATTTCTTACTATTCAAATCACTTTCAGTTAAGGCAAAATAAGTTCTGCAGAACATAAGTGCTGGGATATGATTTGCAAACAGTTTCATGGTCAAATAATTTGGGAAACAAGGCAATTTATCAGGCTTAAACAGGTTCTCAAGTAAAGAAGGCTGTTTAACTCAACTTATCTCAAATTTATTTAGTACTATAAGCCCCCTTTTGAAATGCTAGCAAGTACTAGTTAACATCCCATTAAATTAATAAGGAACACATTTTAGGAAATGCTGCTTTAAAAATAGTAAGTACAAAGAGTTCACCTAAGCAAAAATATTATTAAAGCTTAGTGCATTGCACTTACGAACTACTGTGCAATTTTATTATAATTTCATTATAGTGAAATTTCTGATATAATTATTATTTTTTATCACCAAGTTATATATTAAATTTCAAATCCTTTGCAAATATACAGCCTCTAACTTGGGCACACATTTCAAGAAGTATTCAGTACAACAAAATCCTCTTACAACAGTACAGTGCAAACAGACGTAGGAAGATAAATGTAAATGGATTACATTTTCATTGAAAACTTAGTCTAGAAACCTTCCATGTGGACAATGACAATTACATGGTGGTACTTTGTGCGAGTTTAGTGTACATTTTCAAAATACTCTATCTTATGCAATTGTTCAATATGGTGGTGACCTGAAAAGGTTTTTCAGTGTTTTCTATGTTTCTAGATTACTATCCTATCTTATTTGTACATAGCATATACATATAATTCTGATTTAATAACTAAAATAACAAAACAACACAAAACTCTCAAATGACCTGATGAAGGATCAGTACTAAAATCCCAGTCTCCTAATTAGTACTGGAGTTACACTATTAATACGCACTGCATTTTTTTTAAATGTCTTTTTTTTAATTTTGAGAAAGACAGAGTGCAAGCAGGGGAGGGGCAGAGAGGGAGACACAGAATCTGAAGCAGGCTCCAGGCTCTGATCTGTCAGCACAGAGCCCAACGCGGGGGTCGAACCCACATCTGTGGGTTGATGACCTGAGCTGAAGTCAGACACTTAACCAACTGAGCCACCCAGGCACCCCTGTGCTGCATTTTTTTTTTTTAAATGTTTTATTTATTTCTAGGAGAGAGAGAGAGACAGCGTGAGCAGGGGAGGGTCAGAGAGAGAGGGAGACACAGAATCTGAAGCAGGCTCCAGGCTCTGAGCTGTCAGCACAGAGCCCGACGCAGGGCTTGAACCCACGAACCGCGAGATCATGACCTAAGTGAAAGTCGGACGCTTAACCGACTAAGCCACCCAGGCACCCCCCCGTGCTGCATTTTTAAATAAGGCTTAATCTCACCAGCAGCCGTACAATTCATGATAATCATTTTATAAATACTAAATTTCTAGATACTTAGAGAGTTAACACTGAAATTTATCATCTTCAATTTTAAGGACCTATTTTCTATAGTAAGCAGTGGTAGATGTTTAGACTTTTTAGTTCTTCAAAGTTAATTTTTAAATAAAACTATGTTTACTCATTTCAAAAATCAGAGCGAACTTAGAAGCTCATTACAAGAATTGATTAAAGCATCAATAAAACTGCACTGATTAAATATAAAATCATCTAAGTCAACTTCTAGAACTTTACACCTTGACTGTTTCAGCAATTCAAAAAAGAGCAAAGCTTTTATAAAGATCCTTTCACAAATAAATGCTTGTTAAGTTCTGCATTATGAAAAGCTCCTCACAGTGATTTAGCTTATTATCTAGGATACATTAAGAGTATAAACTCTAGACCTCAATCTCCTCATCTTTAAAATGGAATAAAAGAAATTTTTTTTAACGGAACTAATAAAAGTAACCTACCTCATAAGGTTGTCTTAAGTGAACTGATGTAAAGCACATATAATAGTGCCTGAGACCAGAGAGAGTTCAATATTAACTATTATTAATTTTATCCATCTTTATATGTTCATATCTCTAATATGTGGACACTAAACATATGCTCAATGAATGAACAAATAAGTGAAAATGTTTACATATGTATTGCAGTAATGCAAAAGAGCAAATGACCTATAGTCAGAACATCTGAGCTCTTGAGGTCATTTTGTGCCATTTTTGGGGGTACATGATCTTAAGATAACTCAGGTAATTTCCCTAAACCTGTCAGATCACTTGGCAAAATAAAGATAAAAATAAGAATGGCAATGGAGATAGTGGTGGCAGTAACTTGACAACTACACTTCACTTGATTTCTAAGCAATTAATGTACAGAACAAAAAATTACACAACTTTTAAAATGATGTGTGAGAGGTATTGTAAATGACTGCAAAATGCTTCTCAGTGAGAAATGAAGAACAGAAAATTGTATATACGCTATAAATTCATAAAAAAAAAAGAAAAACACTACAAAGGAAAAACGGTAAAGAAAATATACCAGAAGATTAATAAGTCTGTTTTAAAGTGATAAAATTATGGGGTTCGTTCCCCTCTTCTTTCTCATTTATATATTTTATGTTTCCTAAATAACCCACATTGAGCATGTGTTTCTTTTACAGTTGAAGCAACATGGAAACAAAAAATGTGCAAGGAAGCATTTCAAAAATGACATACTGAAGCTGAGTATTTATACAGGGAGTAGGGCTGAGAAATATATAAATGCATTTTTATAAATCTCTTTGGGTGCACAAGCTCTTAATGACTGCTCTCGAGTATCATACAATTTTAAGTATTACTGAGCATTATAACTTTCAAAGCATGTAACATAGTGTATAATTCATAATTATTTTAAATACTATTGAAGTTAAGGAGATACAATCTAATATGACAAAATTATATAATTTTTATTATTTACTTTTTTTTTAAGTTTACTTATTTTGAGAGACAGAGTGAGCAGAGGAGGGACAGAAAGAGAGGGAGAGAGAGCATCCCAAGCAGGCTCCATGCTGTCAGCACAGAGCCCAACGTGGGGCTTGAATTCACAAACCATGAGATCATGACCCGAGCCCAAACCAAGAGCCAGATGCTTAACCAACTGAGCCATCCAGGTGCCCCCAAATTACATAATTTTTAAATGAAGTATGAAAAATCAATGATCTCACTCCCTCATTTACAGATGAAAAAGATGAAAGCTTTTCAAAAGGCTGTAACTTATAAAAAAGACTAACTTATTCTGACTCCTCATTATTTTCTAATCTCATTTGTTGACTCCTTATGATCAAAAGGCATGTCAAACCACTTCTGCAAAAGTAAATGAATAAACAACATAAAATTTTCTATATATATAAAAAAATGTTCTATATATATTTGGTTCAATGTCTCTTATAAAATTTCACTTATATAAGCAATCATCTTTAGCAAAAATCATTACATTTATTAATGACTGCTAAAATTGAGATCGACTGAATAACTAAATTCATAAACATTAACAAAATCTTTTCAGATATGTCAACACATAAAAAGTAAGAATTTCAGAGGCATATCCAAGGAAGATGGTCTGTCCCAAACTGGCTCGTCTATAACTTTACCCAAATAGATACTATACTCTTTCCTCTATAATTTGCTCATTTTGTTTTACATAAACTTTATCCATTCATCATTCTAATTTTTTGGAAAATCTACTATATGCTAAACACTAAGTAGACACAGGGTCTATAAACAAGTAAATTTGCCTTCAAAAATTTTTTATTTTATGCTATGGACCACTGATCTCCAGGGTAGGGTGGGTAAGATCTACTAGAGTGTGGTTTGAAAAAATCTTGGAACTTGTATTTCTTTTTGATACCATACACTTTTAAATTTGTTTTTATTTTATAAATTCACATAAAATACTTGATACAACTGCAAACACATATAATTTATATAAAAATATACTCAATTGGGATACATGGTCAACTTATTTTACCACTAGAGAAGCTTGATTTAAAAAGCTGAAAAGACCACTAATTTTAAAAATGTCAATCAGGGGGCGCCTGGGTGGCTTAGTCGGTTAAGTGTCCAACTTTCGCTTAGGTCATGATCTCGCGGTTCGTGGGTTCGAGCCCCGCATCGGGCTCTGTGCTGACTGCCAGCTCAGAGCCTGGAGCCTGTTTCAGAGAGAGAGTCTGTCACTCCCTCTCTCTGACCCTGCCCTGCTCACGCTGTCTCTCTCTCTCTCTCCTAGAAATAAATAAAACATTAAAAAAAAAATTTAAAAATGTCAATCAGATTGATATACTCATATCTAAATATAAAGTAAGCTCTGTTGAAAATCTGGAAAGCATGGACAACTAGAGAGGAAAAAATATTATTTATTGCCCCTATCCAAAGACAATCACAGCTGACATAATGATATGCAATCCTTTTCTATTCTTTACTTTCCAAATATTTTAACAACATAGCCTTAAATTTATTATGTTTGAGATTTTACAGCTTGCTTTGATGTTGTTGTTTTTTGCCAAAAGAAGCACTTTCCCCATGTTATGAAAATTTTTTGGTAAATATTACTTCCAATGGTTCTATATCATTTCAGCATTGTGATTAGATGGCCATTTTCTTTATTCACTGTTGGGCTTTAAGATTATTTTCCATTTTAAGAGCCTAAGTGTCCATCAACGGACGAATGGATCAANGGAGGAGGACACTTGTGGGGATGAGCACTGGGTGTTACGTGGAAACTTATTTGTCAATAAACTATTTGTAAAAAAAAAAAACATATATATATACACGCACAAAAAAAAAAGATCATTTTCCATTTTTTTCTACTATAATCCATGATGTGAATAAAACTTTTCTGGACAGATCAATTTACTTAGGACAGACTCTCAAAGCTGTCTAATGTATAAATGCCTCTAAGGATCTTGAAACATATTACCAAATTCCTCCTCCAAATTCTGACCTCAAGTATATGTGGTTTCTCATTTCTGTTACCTTTACTAATCTGTTGGTCAAATTAGCAGATCTGTTGCTTTAAAAGTAGAATTTCTTTGACTACTATATGACATTTCATATAGTTTTGTTAAGCAGGTGTATTTCTCAGGTGAGGTGCTTTGTTTGGTTTTGTTTTAATGTCCGAGAGGAAGTGAGCGTGAACAGAGAGGAGGCAGACAGGAAGAGAGAAAATCCTAAGCAGGCTCCATACTGTCAGCACAGAGCCCAACTTAGGGCTCAAACCCACGAACCGTGAGATCATGACTTGGGCCAAAACCAAGAGTTGGATGCCTAACCGACTGAGCCGCCCGGGTGCCTCTCAGGTGAGTTTCTTAAGAGGGCAAATATGATCAGATTATAACATCATGATGGAAATTAGACAGAAAGCAGAAACAGGGAAACCTAGGTAAAATGTTATTCTCATCATTCAGCCTATGAAGAGGAGATACTAGTTGAGGAGATGTTTCAGAAGATAGTACCAACAGAATTGGGTGAATGCTGGCTCCTGAATGTCCAAGGGGCAAAAGCCGGAGTATTTCTCTTAGTGATGAGAAAAAAAGAATAGTGTAAATTTAAAGATAGAATAGAGGTTGATATGAGGAAGTCAAGGACAAAGATGTTTCTAAGAGGTACTGAGTTTTTTTATGGACATATTTAGCTACAAGTACATGAGAACTGACTAAGCACCAAGAGCGAGGTTCTGGCAAGAAGTATGCATTTGAGGTTGCTGAGAAATCGAGGTCAACTGAATCCTGGATAAAATGTATTCTTGTCAAAAAAGAGGCTGAAGGAAGCAAAGTGTGGGGAATGTAAATATATAAACTCAGCTGGAAAAAAGTAAAAAATATTTTACTATTGACAAATGATACTGAGAAGAGCAGTCATTAGTAAGAACCAGGAGAGAGTGGTAGGAGACAAAGGATAATTATTATTATAAGATCTATGTCTGGGTATTGTGTGATGAATTTTATATCCATTTAGTTTAATCCATAAGAACAATCATCCCATTTAAAAAGATATCAGCATAAAAAGATACCAGTATAGATCACCTAAACAACTTGATCAAAGTTAACAATGCTAGCAAGTGGTGGAGACAGAATGACAGAAAAAAGAACAGTCCAGCAGTTTAGAATGTGCGAGGACATCAACTACATGGAATGATTAGGAGAATGCTGGTGGTCTCTGCCAGGGTTGCTACGATGGTAAGACAAAGGATAAATGTCTTCGAAGAAGCGGAAGAGGCAAGTATACTCTAAAAAAAACTCAAGAAGCAAGTGAAAGACGATAAAGGTAAGGCTGGAAGACATTTCCTTGTTGCTATTATTTTATTTTCATTTAAGGATGGGAAAGTTTTGAGCAGAGAAAGCAAGAAAGAGAGAGAGACTGATAACAAGTAGTTAGCAAAGTCTGCAGATCTGGGGGTGAGGAAAGACAGATCCTGGTGGAGGCAGACCTCAAGTACTTTTTCTTCTCTCCCCTGAGAGCAGTAGTGTTCCCACATCATTCTCCTAATCTGTCAGTCTCTGAGTCGTAATGGACCATCACATCAGGAACAAAACTGCCAGTTTCCTCAACTCTCACCCCAATTATCAAAGGTGGGAGGGGAAGTATACATGAATAGTGGACTCTTAATTTTAAGTTTCTCACCAAAAGCTTGGTCCAGCAAGTTTTATGTTTAAATTTGGATACGGTTGAGGGGTATGTGCATATAACTCATATAATAGAGTCATAAAACAGTTTGTTTTGCATAATGGGATTAAATAAATCAGCGAGACTATCACAACATCTGACACATCAGTCTCTGAACTGGCAGCATTTACCAAAGTGTGTTCTATGAGTGACTACATATTTGACCCCTTCTAGGAGGTTCACAGTGCACATGACCCTATTAAAGTTTTGGGAATTCTTATAATAAAATAAAACATAGTCGTTTAACTTTCTTGATCTCAGTGTTTCCAAACTTCTTTTAAAACACAGAATCCTGTCCTTGCTTAATACTATCCATAAAAATCCAAAATATGCTTCAACAAAAACTGCCCCAGAAAAATGTTAACTACAAATCTCATATAAATCAGCTCCCATGGCGAGAAGCCTTCAGAGGTCAACCACACCTCACTGAGGCTCTCTCCTTCCTCTGAACTTAAGGCTCTCACTCTTGAATAATCATTTGGCAATTAAGCATGCCATTCCTTATAATATTGAATATATTTAGAGTTTAAATGTTTATTTCACTCTTATTTTTGTGAGCATTTATGTCTTGTCTTCCCAACTGTGTTGTGAGATTCTGGATCTCAGGAATTATTTCTATTCTCTGAGGGCTCAGCAATACCAATTTCTGTATAACGAGTGCAGTAAAGTGGGATTATTGAGCACAGCAAACATTTATTTGCATTCCAAGCAACTTGCTATAAAAGCTAAATTGTGTCAACACAATTTTTCCACTCGCTAACATAACCACTTAAATTTCATGTCTTTTCAGTCTACTGATAATTCACTTTCAGACACTTGTAAGGAGACATTTTACTCCTTCAACCTTGTATTTGTGTCACCTGCACAAGGGGACTGGGTAATACGGATTTGGAGAACCACTGACAGATAGTTAAGACTCCTAGGACTAGAAAGGGAGAGAAGCTGCCTGGAAACAGGTCCTTGACTACTATTCAAGGTAAAGACTGTTAAGGGAAGAATCGGTAAAAGGTAGGCCACAACGGCATTCACTTATGAGAGCAATTATGCAACTCCAGGTGCCACAGGTATGTGGGCTCCCAACACCTGAGAAGGCCTCCTCCAGGCCCTGTGCCCTGACTTGCATGGCCACTGCTAGGTTTCTCCTAGGAACACCAACGCGACCCACTGACTCTCCTGACCTCAGAGAATGGTTCTGACTTTACAAAAGCAAAAAGTGCAGTATCTGTAGGAAACAAAGTAGCAGCAACAGCTCATCTCCAAACTGGAACATCACTTATCAATTTCAAGTTTAGTTGACAAAAATTTACATTTTAAAAACTCAGAAGTCCATACATTCTGACCTGTTACACCACTACTGAATTTCAAAAATATGCTTACCAATACAATCATCTTATGTTAAACTGAAGAATCTGCACTTAACTTATGTGTGTGTGTGTATAACAAAATAAACGCTTAAATACATACATGAAATCTGAAATCCCCCCTCAGCATGGAACAAAGATCCTCTGCTACATCAGACATGCAGGGATGCAATGTAGCAACCAATCTTGCATAAAATGGTAGCAAATCCAACCTGCAAAAGTTATATGTGATATATGTAAGAGGAAAGACATACCAGAAGTAATTCATTTTAAAATTTAGTTTCTCAGATACATTTATACATTAAATGATAAAAACTAGTAATCATACAGACATGCCTAATATTGCCGTCATAATGAAGCATATGGAAATTCAATTTGCTCTATGAAAGCTTACAAATAATCAATGAGTTTACTGTACATCTGTGATTTCACTACGTATACAATTTTGATAAAATATCAAATATCAAGCACAGAAAACACAAGTTTTGACATGGCCTAAATATTTAATCACATAATTACTGAGTAAACAAACCTAAAGGTAACTCAAATAGGGCAAAGCAGAATCCTTTTAAAACTATTTCCTTCATTTACCCACGGATAAGTTATTTGGAAACTTTAATGTCTGAAGTGAAAGGGTAAACATAGCTAAGAAGGCATCTAAGAAGGGAAAAGATTACCACACAACCACATGCTAACTTCTGTACCTTCCTCATTACAGAACCGACTCAGATTCTCCCACAGTGCCTATCTCCTCTTGCTCTAGACAATAAATGACAAACATGTCGTTATTCACACTGCCACCCCCTTTCATTATTAGTGCACTTTCTCATGAAACTTGAAGGCAACTCCAGAATCCTGCTTAACACAGCACTCGAAATGGCAACTACTAATCAGAATGAACACACAAGCTGGAATTTATTTTCCATTCCTCCCACAGACATTATTTTATAAAACTCAATTACCCAATGATGCAACACTGAACAGATCAGACACTGTAGATGAGAAGCAGTGAGGAACTCAAAACAGCAGCTGCACTGACAGTACCAAGTAATGGGGAGTTGACAGTGAGAAAGGAAGTTTAAAAACTATAAATTCAGGGTGCCCAAGCGGCTCACTTGGTTAGCGTCCGACTTGGGCTCAGGTCATGATCTCACAGTTTGTGGGCCTGAGCCCCAAGCTGGGTTCTGGGCTGACAGCTTGGAGCCTGGGGCCTTCAGATTCTGTGTCTCCCTCCCTCTCTCTCTGCCCATCCCTGACTTGCACTCGCTCTCTCAAAAATGTATAAACATAAAAAAAAAAAATCAAAAACTATACAAATTCAACCCAAGAGCTCAAAAAACTACTAACATAGCCTAAAGCCATTGAGGACAGAAACAACAATCCTACAGGCCTTAGTTATCCCTAATACATCACTATGGAGTGAAGAAAAAGGTTTGATCATCAAAGTCTGCACATTATCCAAGGCTTAAGATTAGATCTGGAAAACTCCCAACATGAACAGATTAAGCCTGAGACAAAAGAAGATACACAGCAAAGAAAGGAAGAATGGAGGTAAATTTGAAAGGGAAGAAAAATGCTCAAATTCATACTTAAGAGCCTGAAAAACTTTGCATTCCTTCTTGACTATTATAACTTCTTTTCTAAATGATCACTTAGGTTTTTTTTAATTTAAAAAAAATTTTTTAATGTTTTAGTTCTGAGAGAGAGAGAAAGAGAGAGAAAGAGAGAGAGAGAGACAGCGTGAGCAGGGGAGGGTCAGAGAGAGAGGGAGAGACACAGAATCTGAAACAGCATCCAGGATCTGAGCTAGCTGTCAGCCCAGAGCCTGACACGTGGCTCGAACCCACGAACTGTGAGATCGTGACCTGAGCCGAAGTCGGACGCTTAACCGACTGAGCCACCCAGGTGCCCCCACTTAGTTCTTACTAACATGCCAGGCTCTGTCCTAGGCATCTAATATACATTATTTACCTTTTTGATACTAATAACCATTTTACAAGGTGGGTATTCTGATCACCATTTCATAAATAAGGTTAACAGATGTTGAGAAAAATCAGAAATAGTGGCTTTGCAGTAGTATCTCCATAAATTTTGTTAAAGGCATCATATTCCTCTTTACTGAAATAATAAAAAGTTCAATCCATTAGGGGCGCCTAGGTGGCTCAGTTGGTTAAGCATCTGACTTGGGCTCGGGTCATGATCTCACAGCTTGTGGGTTCGAGCCCTGCACTGGGCTGTGTGCTGACAGCTTGGAGCCTAGAGTCTGCTTCGGATCATGTCTCCCTCTCTCTCTGCCCCTCCCCGCTTGCTCGCATGCACACGCTCTCTTTCTCTCTCTCAAAAATAAATAAACATTAAAAAAAAAAGTTCAATCCATTAAGTAAAGATCTAAATCTCAACACGTTTAAGGTTTCTTTAAATTATTTAAGAAGTTTTATCAACTGAAGGTTAAACTCCTATCACAGAAAATACACACATGAAGGTCACATTACTCCTTGATATTACAAAATGAAGTATTCCTGTAAGATACTCATTAATATGCAGTGATTTTCTTTATGTCTATTAGTGCAAAAAAAGCCTAAGACAAATGAACCTTCAATTTTTCTTGCTTAGCAAATGGATTCACACTAATAGCAAATATACTTTTTAAATTTTCAAACTTTGGATGTAATATTGTATTTTAATATAATACATTTTAGTTAAGATACTAGGTTTTCATTTGTTTTTCAAACCCACTTCAGGAAAAAATACATTTTTTCTGTTTCAGTTTATAACCAATTACCAAATACAAACAAGCAACTTTAAATTTTTATTTTAGAGAGACAGAGTGTAAGCAGGAGAGGGGCAGACAGAGAAAGGGAGACACAGAAACTGCAGCAAGCTCTAGGCTCTGAGCTGTCAGCAAAAGCCTGATGCAGGGCTCAAACCCACACACTGTGTGATCATGGCCTGAGCCAAAGTCAGGTGCTCAACCAACTGAGCCACCCAGGCACTCTCAGTCTTAAAATATTCTTCACCATGATGAGGAAGTATCATCTGCTACTTTTATAAAAATAATATTAAGCTTCATCAAGTTTTACATTTTATTAAAGCTAGCCTATCAAATACCTTTTATACAATTAATAGGATAATCATACAGTTTCTTATTTTTCCTACATTGTATCTATGTTTCCTAACTAAAGTATCTTTTTAGGGGTCCCTGTGTAGCTCAGTCAGTCAAGCATCTGACTGCTGCTCAGGTCATGATCTCACTGTTCATGAATTCGAGCCCTGCATCGTGCTCTGTGCTGTTAGCTCAGTGCCTGCTTCAGATCCTCTGTCCCCCCTTTTCTGTCCCTCCCTAGCTTGCATACTCTCTCTCAAAAATAAATAAAAACATTAAAAAATAAAGTATCTTTTTATTCCTAAGATCAATTGCCTTTGAACCTCCTGGATTTTTAAAAATATACTATTAAATATGATTTGCTAGTGTTTTGCTCAGAATTTTTATATCAACATTCAAAAAAGAAATTCAATAGGCAGTCAGATTCTGCCTATTTATACTATGAAATGGCAAGGTTGCTTTTCTATGACCAACACAGCAGAGAAATTACTTCTTCCATAAAAGATCAAAAGAACTCAATAAAGCTATCTAGCCTTGGACTACTTAAGATGAAATTAACTGATAATTTCTCTGGTCTATTTTATTTTGAAATAGTTTGGAAATGTATTTTTTTCCCAAAAAAATTATGTTTCACTGAGATTTTCAAGTGTTTCAAAAAACATTTTTAGTTTATTATCTGGCTCCTTTCTTAAACTTTTAAAATGTTCTTCTTGGGGCGGCTGGGTGGCTTAGCCAGTTAAGCATCGGACTCTTAATTTCGGCTCAGGGCACGATCTCACAGTTTATGAGTTCGCGCCCCACATCAGGCTCCGAGCTGTCAGCACAGCGAAGCCTACTTCAGATTGTGTCTCCCTCTCTCTTTGCACTCTCCTGTGCGCATGCAGGCAAGCACTCTTCCTCTCTCTCAAAAATAACTAAATATTAAAATTTTTTTTCAAAAAATAAAAAATGTTTTTATTCTTTTCTAAATGCTTCTCATGAACCATCTCTTGAGTTTTAAAAATTAATTTTTATCTTCTTTGTCTTTCTCAATGTAGTTTTCAACTGAGTAAGATTATACTCAGCATCAAAAGCGTTAACCAACACTTCCTTTTTCTTCTTTTCCAGGACAAGTCACTTATACTTTGTTTCATTTTTTCCTTCTCCTAGAAAATCAGCCCAATCTACATCAAAGCTTTCTTCCAGTCCCAAAAGAGAGGCAGATGATAGGTATCCTTTTTAAAGGAAAGTAGTCTGTGCTACCTATTCAGGCCCACATTAGTGAACTAATAACACCGCTAAGTGCTTTCAGCTTCCACAGCAATTTAAAAAATAGTTTAAGAATTCCCTGGAAGATCTTAACTCTTGTTTGTTTTTCCAGGTAGTTTAGTAATCCTGGTTTTTACTTTGTGGAGACTGGCCATGTGAAAGTAAAGTTAGATATTCCATTTTCTCAGAATCTACTACTCCAAAAAAGCCCACCAAATCTTTCTCAAACTAAGGAGTTTATAAAATTCCTTATAAAATTCACCTTGCCCTATTTAAATCCTCAAACTCTGACTACTGATTCATAACTTCACAAAATAAAACCCTTTATACTATAAATGAGGTAATAAATTATATAGTTCTTAAATGTTAGCTCGGCTTAAGTATGTTTTTCTGTCTTTTCTACTCCTCTATGCACATAAGCCTGCAAGGGAATGGAGTGTCAAATGCTGTACCAATCATCACTGGTACAATAATGTTTTATTTTATTTGTATTAGGCATAAAATAAAACATTTGAATCAACCTAAACCGCATATTTCTGTGTTAAAATTTAAGCTAGCCATATGTTATTTTAGACTTTTCTGAAAGTCAACTAGAAAATAAACAAATCCTTACTTTGAAAACTGAATTTTCATCTTCTAAGAGAATGATGACTATTTTTTACCAACAGTTACTGAGTGAACCGTTTTAAAAACAATGTTCTTTTTCTTAAACAGTAAAACCTTGCTTATATTTTCAAGTTCTTGAATCACACATTTAAGTACCTCACTAGCAGTTAATGATGAAGTTAGTAAACATCTAGTCAGTAATTATTAAGTAACAAGAATGCAGGAATACACACACTTTTGTTACTGTGGGGGAAGAAAAGAAATTCTTAAAGGTTTTTATCTTGTAATCAATTAGCTTTCTAAAAGAAATGTCCAGGTTTCCCCCCCACCTCCTTAAAATCTAAAGAATTTAACTGGTGGAAGCTATTAATTTTATCTTGTTCAAAAATGCCTAGGAAAAGAACCAGTGTGAAAGAACACTGCTACCATTCAATTAAAGAGTATAAAGGATTTTCTCTATTGAAACAATGAAGCAGATGATGATTCAAGAAGGATGAAACATAATAAAGGACTGGAGTCATTTACTCTGAAATCAACAACCAAATGTTCTAGAGACTTTTTCAGCAATGTTGCCACTTTCAGGGCAATAGTGCCATCTAGTGGTAGACCATGCTAATAGGCTTCAAAAGACTAAAAGGAAAAAGCTGTTCAAGAATCAAGCATTCATTTCATTCTCTGAACAGTTTGTATATATTAATCTAAAGAGATCCTGATCATTCCTGTAAAAACTTGGCAATCTATATGGCTTCAAAGTCATTAAAACCAATACTGGGTTCATCTACACCAGAACAGGAACTAAGATATTCCTAGGCCCTTTCCCTGATTCTGACTTTACATTCCAAAAGATAGTTAAGGTGAGGGGGCCTTCTGAGGTGCTAGGTCTGATCTCTAGCCTGAGCTACATGATGGATACATATATATACTTATGACATGAACACTTTATATGCAACTTCAATTATATGTTATAGTTATATTACAAATGATAAAATAATACGAAGTATCTACGGGGATTTCTACCAGATTTCATTTCTGTGGAGTCCTTCTGAGAGATAAAATACCAAGCTATAAGATTTTTTTAACCATTTATTTAATGAAGGAAAAATACACTGAACATTAAAACATGTTTCAGATCAAACCTTTAAGAACTGTACAGATGAAAAAAATTGTACAGATGGGACATCAAATTTTAAAACGTCTGTACTACAAATGATACCAAGAAAGTGAAAAGACAACTCAATAGAAAACATTTGCAAATTATACTTGATAAGGCACACGCATAAAGAACATGTAAAGAACTCTTACAACTGCATAATTAAAAATAACATAATTGAAAAGAGGACAAAAGATTTAAAAAGGTATTTCTCCAAAGAAGACATACAAAAAGCCAACCAAGCACATGAAAAGATGCTTAAAACCAGAAGCCATTAGGAAAATGCAGACCAAAATCACAGCGAGATTAGCACTTCTCACCCACTAGGATGGCTATAAGCAGGAAAGGGACATTAAGAAGTGTCGGTGAGGATGTAGTGAAATTGGACCCCTCATACAGTGCTGATGAGAATGTAAAATGGTGCAATCACTCTGAAAAAAGTTTGGCAATTACCAAAATTAGAGTTACTATAGCACACAGCAATTTCACTCCTAGATATATACCCAAGAAAATTAAAACATCCACACAAGAAATCGTATCAGCATCATTCCAAGTATCTAAAAAGTCTAAACAACCCAAATGTCCACCAACTGATAAATGGGTAAACAAAATATGGTGTATATACACAAAAGACCATTATTCAGCTTTTAAAAGGAGGAAATTCAAATACATGCTACAACATGAATGAATCTTGAAAACATTATACTAAGTGAAAGAAGCTAAGTACAAAAGACATATACTGTATGATTTCATTTATATGAAATACTCAGAATAGGCAAATCCAAAGCGATTGAAAGTAGGTTAGTGGTTTCTTTGTCAAGGAAAGGGTGAGCAGAGAAATTATGGGATTGAGTACTAATGTATAGGAAGTTTCTCTGGGAACAAAACTGTTTAAAATACCAAAGTGATGGCTGCATATATTTAGAACGATGATAAATTGTATACTTCAAATAAGTGAATTGTACAATATGTGAATTATCTCAAAAAAAAAATTTTTTTTTTAAAAGGAAAAGAACTATAAAGGACCTTAAGACTTATACAGTTTTACGCTTCCTAAACCAACCTACACAGACTAGCTAAGACAGTCAAATTCTCTTGGATCAGGAATCCCTGACTTTCCACATCATGCCACTTTGCTTTTCCTTAAGACCTACATTTGTACCTGTTTTTGCTAACTGGAAAACATCCAAAGAGGATTTCCCACTTTTATGAAAAAAGGTGAAAAGCATACACAATGTTCAGCGCTGGTTTTGCAGCAAGCATTTAGAGGCAGCACAGAGCAGGGGCAGCAAGTGGCCCAGCCAAGCTCCACACCCAGGAACCCTGCATCTCAGCATCACATCGCCACAGCTCTGAACTGTGTCTGTGAGCATCTGTGCCTCACCTAGATGGATTATGGATTCTGTTACCACAATGTGTCCCAAGGTACTACAAAAGCCTAAAAGAGGTTTTTCTTTGGGTCTGGGCACATTAAAAAACTTTTCCATATGAATTTATGGTACTGCTTTATTTTACACCATTTTGGCTTAAAATAGGTTTTACAGGAACACTCTACTTCCAGATAGTAGGGGCAACCAGGGGATCCCTGAACATTACAAGTCTGAACCATGCAGGTCCACGTATATGTACAGTACTGTAAATGTTATTTTCTCTTCCTTATGATTTTAATAACATTTTTCTCTAGCTTACTTTATTGTAAAAATACAGTATATAATACACACACAAAATACTTGTTAATATTAAATATATCACATATATAACATGTGTTTGTATAAACAAACAAAATTATGTGTTAATCAGCTATTTATGTTATCAGGAAGGCTTCTGGTCAATAGCAGGCTATTAGATAAGTTCTGGGAGAATCAAGTTATATGTGAATTTCTTACTATGCAGAGGGCCAGTCCCCTAACCTAACCCCCACATTGTTCAAGGGTCTACTGTCTATATAAAACCTTTGGGCCCTCACAGTTGTAGGCACTCAAATAACTATTAAACAATTCATTCTGATTTTGGTAGCATATTATGCGGTTAGCTCAGGCAGGATGAGCTGGATAAAGGAAGGAATCCTGGGCACAGAAAAGAATAGTGGCCATTAAGATACTCAAAAGGATTCATGTCCTTTGGGGAGGGTGGGGGAGAGAAAAGGACACACCAACAGAAAGGTGCACCTTACCAAAGGGGTCCGGGGTCCCGCAGAGTCTCAAAGGGCATAGGCAGAAAGTGAGGCTACGTAAGAGCAAGAGCTAAAAGAAGGTATTAAGAACCTCTCCCTACGTCTAGAGGCTCAAAGAATAACTGGCTACTACCCAGGAGAATATTCTAGCCTGCTCATTCCAGACCCAACATCCTTTGTTCCTCTTCTTACTGCTCCCCTTAAAGCTGATCAGTCATCTCTTTTACTCAAGGTTCAATGAATAAAATCAATAAAAGATGGAGAAGGATTTGTGAATCTTTGAGGGCAAGGAGAAAGGGAATGAGAAACAGAATGAGAGGAGACTCACTGGCACTTGACTACTATCATTTTACTCTGGCCTCCCTAGGGACCAAGTTATAATCCTCAGGACAAGCCAAATGTTGCAGGAAAGGTAGAAAGATGCCTGGGGATTAAGACAAAAACAACAAAAAACCTTCCAAAATTAAAGGTTTTTCTTATCAATAAAAATATACCATCAACCAGGAAATATTAGCCTACTCTAAGACTCTAATACACCATTTCACAGATGTGTAAACAGAGGCCTTCACTTTCCAAATCACTCAGGAACATTAAAAAGACAAAATTTTAACTCAACACCGAAACTGTTAGAGACTAGAGAGTACTATTTACACTAGAAAAGCAGGCAGATGAGACATCTGCTCTTCTACGAATTAGAGATTTTTCTATAACTCAGCTCATCTGAAATGTATATAAAATACAGAAAAGCCAGTAAAGAGTAACAGTCAATGCTACTTGTAAATTCCATTGTTGAACAGACTTCCCTCTACCCGCTAATCCATAATTAACAGCTTTTAGTGTTTTCAGGAAGAGAACTTACTAGAGAAATAAAAATCTAATGACCCAAAACAAATCCCTGTATTTGTGAAGCGAAGTCAGCAGTGCTAGCCCAAGGCTCCATGTGCTTCTCCACATTTTATGAATGTCCCTGTGATCCTTCTCAGGATTCGGGCTGAGTGTAAATGAGGCATCACTTTTTGTCCACTGTACCTAGAGAATGAGATGAATCCACATGCTGTCTTCCCGTGCCTCAGCAGTCTTGGAAACTATGGCAATGATATAAGATGAAGTTTGTAAACTTCATTTATCAGAGCAAACCCAAATGCTGCAGAATGTTTGACTGGGGCTACCAAATCAGTACAGATTCGATGCAAGGTAAATTATAGCAGAAGCCACAAGTGAAACGTGAACAGAGAGCTAACCCAAACAGGGCAAATTTTTGGAAATGATTTATTATTATTATTAACAACAATTTATTTAAAAAACAGAGAGGGGTACATGGCTGGCTCAGTCAGTAGAGCATGCAACTCTTGTTCTCAGGGTCCTGAGTTTGAGCACCATGCTAGGCATAGAGATTACTTTTTTTTTAAATGTTTGTTTATTTTTTGAGAGACAGAGACAGAGCACAAGTGTAGGGGGTGCAGAGAGACAGAGACACAGAATCAAAGCAGGCTCCAGGCTCTGTGTGAGCTGTCAGCAATGTAGGGCTCGAACCCACCAACTGTGAGACCATGACCTGAGACGAAGTCAGATGCCCAACCGACTGAGCCACCCAGGCACCCCAGGTTAAAGATTACTTTTTAAAAATGTAGTAAAAATTTTTTTTAAATAAGGAAGAAAAAGAAAACGAACAGTTCCTTTAAAAATACCAAAATTTACTAGAAAAATACTGCCATGAAATATATGAAAATTGTGGCCAAACATTTTGCCGTGATTTTAAAAATACTAAATGATTCCAGAAGAAGTGAGGAAGGGAGCACAGGGGAGAACTATGTAGAAAACCGAGTAAGAGACTGAGGATAAGACAACACTAAAAAAAGGGATCAGTGAGAATATGACAGCTAGAAATACGCAGAGGAGATTCAACATATGCATATCTGGAGTACCCAAAAAAGAAAACCACAACAAGAAAACAGAACAAGTATTCAAACATATTTAAAAATGAAAATGAGGAAAACTTCCCTGAAGTATTCAATACGAAAACTGAAAGGGCGTGGAGAGTGACCCAGAATGATAAACAACACAGCATCTTCATCCTAGTAAAGCCACTGGATTTACTAGGAAAAAAAATTAACTGAGCAGCCAAATGACCATGTCAATTACAGAAAGAAAAAAGGCAAGCTAGCCTCCAATTTCTCCACAGTAGTAGCAATGCCAGATGACTCCAGGTATTCAGGGAAAATGTATGGGCCGTGGGTCCTTTAATAACCAGCCAAGCTGTCCTGTAAGTAATGAATCTACAGACCCATCACTCTGTACAAGAACTCAAGGGATATTTTTCCCCAAGAACTCTCCTTCAGAAAATAATTAGAAGATAAACTTCAGCAAAAAAAAAACAAAAAAAAAAAAAAACAAGAAAACAAAAAAACAAACAGGTAACTGAGGAAACCAGAGAAACAAGACTGGCAGGGAGCATGGAATATTTTAAGCTGTAGAATTAAGATAAAACAAATGAGGGGGTTAGAGTGACAACTGAGGATGTAAATGTCACATTCCTTATCAGGATGTGTTATCAACATAGAGACAAAACAAGGGGAGGGAAAATGAAAAAGAGGAGGGGAAGTCTGGTAAGCTTCCAGCTTGCCCATTCATAGTGCTGCAAGCGAATTAACATTCAAGCTGATAAACCATATGATACAAGCATAAGCACACTTAACGGTAAAAAAGGAAACCACCTAAAAAAGGAAACCACCGTTAAGAGAGATAACAGTAGGGACCAATACCAGATGGGTGAGGAAAGGAAGTGAGAAGAAAGGACAAGAACACAGTTAATTTTATCATCACTTGTGGTAGGAACAACAAACACATCTAAAAACATCTAAATGACCAAGAACCAAATCTATAATTATGAAGGTAACTATTAAAATAAAAATACAAACCTTCCTCAAATCAGAAACATGTACGGCAAATAAAATACCGATTACACAATGAAAGACTTTTTAAAAATTAAACCAAAAAAGACAAATAATATAACAGAACAGGGAACAATCATATATGCCTTATCAAAAATGTAAAAAGCCTAGGGGTGCCTGTGTGGCTCAGTCAGTAAAGCGTCCAACTCTTGATTTTGGCTCAAGTCATGATCTCATGGCTCATGTGTTCAAGCTCCACGTTTGGTTCTGTGCTGACAATGCAGATCCTGCTTGGGATTCTCTCTCTCTCTCTCTCTCTCTCTCTCTCTCTCCCCTCCTCCTCCCCCCCCACTTGTGCTCTCATTCTCTCAAAATAAACAAGCATTACAAAAAATAAAATTACGGGCACCTGGGTGGCTCAGTCAGTTAAGTGTCAGACTTCAGCTCAGATCATGCTCTCATAGTTTATGAGTTTGAGCCCTGCATCGGGCTCTGTGCTGACAGCTCAGAGCCTGGAGCTTGCTTCGGATTCTGTGTCTCCCTCTCTCTGTGATCCTTCCCTGTTTGCACTCTGTCTTCTTCTCAAAATTAGACATTAAAAAAATTTTTTTAATAAAATTATTTTTAAAAATAACATAAAAATCCTAACAATTAAAAGAAATGTATTTTCACAACAAATCTCAAAGTAAAATTCAATTCAAGAATATACTAGATAGGAAGCACGTGGATGGCTCACTAGGTTGACAGTCCAACTCTTGATTTTAGCTCAGGTCATGATCCCAGGGTTGTGGGATCGAGCCCTGTGTCGGATTCCATCCTCAGATTAAGTGCTTAAGGTTTTCGCCCTCTGTCCCTCTCCTAGGCTTGCACTCCCTCTCCCTGCCCATCCCTAGCTTGTTCTCTCTCTCTCTCTCTCCTGCCCATCCCCAGCTCGTTCTCTCTCTCTCCCTCTCTCTGTCTCTCTCACACACACACAAAGAACATACAAGAAAGACTCAACTAAAATAAATCTATTCTGAAAGACAGAATATAAAAGGGCAAAAGCATACTATAAAAACACAAATGAAAAGAAATTAGAAATTATAATGTAAATACCAGATAATGAAGTATCAGGCCAAAGAAAAGAATAAATAAAATGAAGAATGACACTTTATAATGACAAAAGGTGAAATTCACACTGAGGTGTAAGTTTTATCTTCACACCAAGTAACATAACAGTAACATTTCAAAAACTGAAATCACAGCAGTTACTAGGACAACAACACACGTCATCAACAGCAGTCTTTAATTTACCTCTCTGCCCAGGACCCCTGGGCAAGTGGACAAAAAAGGTCAAGAGAACAGAAGAACTTAATAAAAGTTATTTAATACTGTAAACTCCCCTGTCAATACATTTAACTCTGCACCATAAAAACAAAGAATGTAAGATTTAGGGGCACCTGGGTGGCTCAGTAGGTTAAGTATCTATTGTTTCAGTTCAGATAACCATCTCATAGTTCGGGAGTCTGAGCCCCATGTCAGGCTTCAAGGTTAAAGTCCAGAGCCTACTTGGGATTCTCTCCCTTTCTCTCTCCCCCTCTCTCGCTCATTCTGTCTTTTTCTCAAAATAAATAAAAACTTGAAAAAATATATTAAAAAAAAAACAAAGAATGTAACCTTAAAAAAAAAAAATCTTGTGGAATGTTCACAAATATTGATTCTATAAAGGCCAGAACGAAAATTTTTAAAAATTCCAAAAGAATTAAACTGTATTTTCTATTCATAGTACAGTAAGAATATAATTATTAACCAAATTATGAAATATAACAAAAAAGTCCCACTATCTGGAAGTTTCAAGCCTTTCTCAATCATCTCCTTAAGAAACAAAAAAGAAATTTATACTGAAATTGGAGAATTTCTACAAAATATAAAAATAGAAATTATAAGTCAGAACCAAGAGCATTCATTCTCAGAGGACAATACAGTAAATGCCAAAAAAGTAACAGAATGAAGAAACCAAAAAAGAGCAATTAGTAAAGATAAAAATAGGAGTAAAAAAATCGTAAAGTGGTAGAATACATTATAATTTGGAAGCTAGTTTTCTGGAGGGGTTTTATTGGTGAAAAAAAAGTAAAAATGGATTAACCAGTAGCTAACATGATCATAGGAGAAAAAAGAAAGGGGAAGTACAAAATACAGTGTTGTTTGTAATGGCAAAGACTGGAATGTCCAAAATAGTTAAATATAGTACATTCATAAATAGAAACACTGGAGCTTTAAAAGAACAAGGGAAATCTTTATATACTGATCTGTAAAGATCTCCCACATATAGTGGTAAGTGAAAACAGTAAGGTTCAGAATGATAAGTACACTAAGTTGCCCTTATATAAAAAAACAAGAAATATAGGAATCTATATTTGCATTTTCCTTATACATGAAAAAGAAACTTTGGAAGGATATACAAGAATCGAGACCGTGGTTTCCAACTGTAGAGTGGAAACTGGGTAAAGGGAGACAAGGATATACTGAAGGATGTTTTTCAGCACACAATGTTTTACACTTCTGGGTTTTGAGTCCTGTAAGTGTACTACTTACTTTTAAAATAAAACTTTAGATTTGCATATGACCAACATTAATTTATCAAATATTTTCAAGCACTTACCAAAACCATGTTTGGTGCTGAAAGTGTACAAAATGAAAAGATCCAGAACTCTCTTCTTTATTTTCTAACCAATCTCTACACCCAGTGTGGGACTCAAACTTACAACCTAAGATTAAGAGTCACATGCTCTACCGATGGAGCCAGCCAGGCACCCCCAGAACTCTTTTAAAAAGCCTGTAGTTTGTATGCTTTGGTAGGGACACAGGCGACAACACAACATTGGGAATATGTGACTGATTCTTCATACAAAGACATTACATGCAAATTGCTAAAAGGGCACCTATATGGACATAATGGAAATGAGGATATTGTTCAGGTAAGATGACTCTTAGGCTAAGATTTAAAGGGTGAGCCAGAAATTTTCCGTGGAAAAATAAAAAACATCCCAGGCAGGGATACCTGGGTGGCTCAACTGGTTAAGCGTTCGACTCCTGGTTTCAGCTCTGGTCATGATCTCATGATTTAGTGAAATCCAGCCCTGAGCTAGGCTCTGAGATGACACTGTGGAGCCTGCTTGGGATTCTCTCTCCCCCTTTCTCTCTGCCCCTCCCCTGCTCTCTCTCTCTCAAAACAAACTTTAAAAAAAAAAAAAAAAAAGAACATCCCAGATTAGAAAACAGAGGTTTGGAAGTAAAGAGGGCAAAGGGTATTCAAGAAATCATTACTGATCAGGATTCTGAAAGAGGGAGTGTCCAGAATTCTGACTGAAGCTGAAAGGGGGATAGATAAGAAAAGGCACGAAATACCCTGTTATGTAATTTTATTGCCTTCTTTCTACATGTTCGGTATTATGCTGTGCGCTGGGGATAAAGAAGTAAGCACAGCCTCCTCCCCGCAGCTTGGTCTGGAGGACAACACCCTTGAAAATCAAGAAAGCAGCTTTTACGATACTTTGATGCCGTGAGCTTTGCTGTCTCTAGCTCTGCGCACACACTCCACTGTCTCCATGAGAATGCTCTCCCCACACGTCCTCTCCCCAGCCATCCCGAGCCCAGCTAATTTCTTTCTCAAGACACACATTAAATGTCTCTTGTTCCAGGCAGCCTTCTCGGTCAGACTCCTCAGACTAAATCAATCAGTTCCACTTGCTATATACTTGAAAGCATGCTGTGATTCTTCTTGGTAACTGCACTCAGGAGTCTTTGTATTTCTTCTTTTTCAAACTGCAAGTGGATATAAGAGCCTAATCTGTCCTGTCCACCACTGTCCCTCTAGCACTAATCACAGAATACAGCAGACCCTTAATGAATTAGTTAATAAATGAATAAATTGTAGAACATAATTTAATCTTTCCTGATCACTCAGTTGGATTATCAAAAACCCAAATGATTGTACTTATACATTTCAGGTATATATTTCTCTTCCTTATGGCTCTAGAATGCTACACATTTCAAGTACTTGTCTCTTGACTTTTTTTCTGTCCTCTCAAACCACAAAATGTCACTTTCTACTACTTTTTTTTAATGTTTCATTTATTTCTGAGAGAGAGAGAGTGAGCACGCACGCGTGAGCAGGGGAAGTTCAAAGAGAGAGGGAGACACAGAATCTGAAACACACTCCAGGATCTGAGCTGGCTGTCAGCACAGAGCCCAAAGCGGGGCTCAAACCCACGAACCGTGAGATCATAACTTGAGCTGAAGTTGGACACTTAACCAACTGAGCCACCCAGGCGCCCCACTTCCTACTACTTCTAAGTCTACATTTCTAGCAGATTCCAGGTAAGTCTAATCTACAGCTATTTCCTGAGCCAAACAGATAAACAAAGTTCTAAGAAATACAACAGGCTTAAGACCAAGTAACAATATGTAGTTTCTGAGGACTCCCGGGGAGGAGGGGTAGAGGGCGTTGAGGAGGGAAGGGTGTGGGAGAACAGGACAGAATGGGGATGCAAGGAGACATGGTCTTTTACAAGGAAACTACTCAATCATCACTGCATAATTTCTTTTGTAAACAAGGCTTTTTATTTTTGCTAACTTTGATTTACTCTATGTTATGTAAGTTCAAATAATCGTTAATGCCATGTTTCTTCATGCAAATAAAGAGTTGAAATGAAAAACCTGGAAATAAATATTCCATTGTATAAGCAAAGAAACGAATCACTTGAAAAAAAAGAGGTCTAAGATACTGAGGAAAAAGTATCTGAGTTTTCATCTATTCAAGGTGTACACTTTTTCTCCATTTACAAATACATGAAAGTGGAATGTGTCTCACAATTAAGGTCTTAAATGTAACTGACAATATATTTTCTTAGCTGTACATAAAATGATGGTGCACCTCATAACTGATGGCACCTTAAATTTGATGAAATGCATGTAATAAAAATATTTATCTATATGACTTTCTCAACTACATAATCTGTAATTATCTCTATTATTAACATATTCCATCTCTCCTGTCCCACTAACATGAAAACCAAATGCTCATATTAATGATGACTACAGGAGATAAAATCCAGTATGAGAGAAAAAAAGCAGCAATTTTGTTTCACTGAGAAATCTTACATTAAGAGACCATGGGCCTAACTAAAATTCTGCTCAAGAAACTTTAGTTACATCCCTCAGAACCCTTAACTTCTGAGGAAAGTGTATATCTTAGCTATGTTGTATGTAATCATAACAGTTCACAATATTCCATATTCATTGTTGAATAGATAGAAATGCATCTCCTCTGGATCCTAAAGTCAACATCTGAGTGGTTCTACATATTTCAGGACCAGTAATTTAGTGTCATCTATAGCATTATTCTCTAAAAGCATTATGCAATGAAATATGCTTCTCGAATTGCTAGCAACATAATCACTAATGTGACTTTCAACATAATGACAAAAACTTGAAATTTTTCATTTATACACAATTGTAAAAATTAGAGTCTCATCTTCATACAAAATAAAAACTCTACAGAAAACTTATAGACCTTTTGTTACTTTTTCCTCCTCAAAGGAAAAATATAAACCAATTGTTTCTAGAAATGATTAAGTTATTATTATTCTTATTAAGTTACTATTATTCTTAAATATTTTCTCTTAAAATAACAGATAAACATCAGAAAAATATTTCCACTAGGGCTAATGAACAAAAGAACAGAAGTCAATGAGAAAAAGTTCTAGAAAATATACTAAAAATAATCATCTATGTTAACAAAAGATATTTTGAAGAGGTAATTAAAAAGAACATTTATAAGTAAAACCACTAGCGAATTACTTTTTGTTTTTAGTACCTACCTTTGTCTGGGAACTATGAAGAGTGCCCGTACCAACTTCTTCCTATTTGCTTTTGTATTCATGTTCATGCAAAAATCCATTGCTGCCTATAGGAGAAAAAGCAAACTTTTTTCCTTAAAAAATTTTTTTAATTTAGCTAACAAAAGCAGAAACTCTGCATGCTGCAATGGACTTCTACATGTTCCTAAACTTTTCAAAATGGCTTTAGAACACTGGTATCATAAGTATATGCCATATTAAAGGATCACTATCCTCTCCTTTTAGATCTCAAAATAAATGTTTCATAACCTTTTGAGTTGCAACCTAATGTTAAAAACAGAACCCCAAGTGGCTAGACTGAAGACCTATCATGAACTGACAAATAATTATATGAAATGTGTAATTAATGCCTTTGACCTCACTGAAGTCAGGTAGATCAACATTAATATCAGAAAAAATATTCTGACAGAATTAGAAAGTAACAATAATAGTTACCAGGAGCCAAGAAAATTACTAAAGCTGATAACAATAACCAAAAAGGAGCAAAGATAAACTGGAAATGAGAGAAAGGCATAAATTATTCTCAGGAATATGTAAGAATAAGTGCCTCATCAGTGACTAAAAAGGTTTAGTTCAGTGTCAACAATCAGATTTGACAACTTAAAACTAAAGAAACCATATTGCAATATTGTAATAAATGCCCACTATTAATAAATACAACTATTATTTACTATAGTATACTACTATCCTATGCTATAGTTTAAAAAGTGTTCCATAATTCATCAATATGTCTAACATAGAAGTGTGAAAGAAGAGCTAGGAGAGGTGAACATTCTGAAAAGCCACTGGAAAACATAAACGTGAGTAACTATTTTTAAAACAGAGGCATGTAAACTTTTTTTTTTTAATGTTTTATTTATTTCTGAGAGAGAGAGAGAGAGAGAGAGAGAGAGAGAGAGACAGCGTGAGCAGGGGAGGGTCACAGAGAGAGAGGGAGACACAGAATCTGAAGCAGTCTCCAGGCTCTGAGCTAGCTGTCAGCACAGAGCCCAACATGGGGCTCGAACCCACAAACCGTGTGATCATGACCTGAGCCAAAGTGGGACACTTAACCAACTGAGCCATCCAGGCGCCCCAGGCATGTAAATTTTTTAAATGTTAAAGATTTTCAGTTTACTGTATTTTTTATTTGGTTTAAGAAAAATAACAAGTTTAAGTATTTCAGGTCAGGTCATGATCTCACAGTTCATGAGATCAAGCCCCATGTCCCATCAGGCTCTGTGCTGACAGCATGGAACCTACTTGGGATGCTCCTTCTCCGCCCCCCCCTCCCCCCCCGCTATGCTCTCACTCTCTCTTGTTCTATCAAATAAATAAAATAAAAAGGAATAAACTACTTTTAAATATACTTTTGAGGATCCCAAATACTGTCCTTCTACAGGCTCACATGTAATGATTATTTTATCATTAATCCCAGTCTCTAACCTGATCATCTTTTGATTATCAGATGCAAATAGAGGATCCAGAGTTCCCTAAACTATAAAGGATTTCTACTCTCCACTACAGACAAAATACACTATAACACCTCTAATTTGGTTAAGTCTTTTGATGAAATAAATGGCACAACTGACAGATTACATTCAAACTCGGGAAACTAACTCACCCTGGAAGTATTCACCAAGATCAAAATTTTGTATCAACATTAGTCAAGAGAGTAAAATCAATTTAAATGTTTCTTCTGCAGGGTGCCTGGGTGGCCCATTCAGTTAAGCATCTGACTCTTGGTTTGAGCTTAGGTTATGATCATGTGTTCATGAGTTCAAGTCCTGAATCAAGCTCCATGCTGGCAGTGTGGAGCCTGCTTAGGAACTGTCTCTCCTCCTCTCTCCCTGCACCTTCCTGCTCATGACTGCTCTCTCTCAAAATAAATAAACAAATAAATAAATAGATGGATAAATAAATCTTTTTAAAAATGTTTAATCAAAAAAAGAAGTTTTCTTCTGTTTGTAAAAAGAATATAAGTGTTATCAAAGCTTACATTTTATAACATTAAAGATTATAGCTAATTAAAATAAATAGAAAAAATAAAAATATGATACATTTCCTTCAAGCAATTTACTCATATGAAGCATTGAAAAATTCTGGACCTAAGAAATAAAAACCCCAAAGTCATGTACTCAGGAAATAAAATAGGTTAACAATGGAAAACTTCTCACACAAGCATGGGGGAAAACAACTTCAAAGCAAAATTTGTGAAAATATTAAGAAAAATCTTAAATAGCTAATAATGGGTATGTTTCACCATAAATTAGAAACCATGAAAAATAAAATGTATTTCAAGAACTACGTTAGAACACTATCCCTAAAAATACATAAGCACTTTGCATATTCCGTCTAAATAAATTTTGTGAAGACAGAGATGGCAATATTCGCTTCATCTACCACAATAATCAAAGGTCAGTTAGATAGGGAAAAGCCTACAATGTTCAAAAATCTCCACAGATTAGGAGTCTGTAAAGCATGTCAACGCTTGGCACACAGTAGGGGTTCAATAAATATATGCAATAAGTAAACAAAAGATGACAGGAGTAGAAAAACTGCCAGAATTAATAAATTTCAGAAAACTAAAAAGAGAAAAGCTTCATGTGGGTATGAATTCCTAGACTTAACCAGAACTGTCCTATGAGGAGAAAGAAGCAAAGGAGTCTTCCTGGTGGTGTCTGTCTGTCTGGGTTACAACAGCTGAGTAACAACTCAATAAGCAGGATTCTGAAAACTGTTTCAAAACATTTTAGGTCAATGAAAGACAATTCGCCAATCATTTCTTATTGTATTTATTAAGTAAAAAAGTCTTATAATCATTAAATGTATGCAGAAATAAACAGTACCATGAATGACATTACTCATAGAAAGTTACTTAAAAGAAATCTTCACTCTGATGTCTACATTGTTATGTAATTACTGAATTCAAACAATTCTTGGATTTTTCTACCTGTTTTCCAAGTACCTTTCCCTCTTAAGCCATCTGGACCTCTGTGAACGTATATGGAAGAAATTCCTTTCATGAGGAAGCGGACTCCCAGGGGAACCCTCTGGAGTACATCAGGGAAGAGTGGTCCCTATTTTTCACCTGACTCTGAGAGTCAACTTAGTACTGAGTAAACAGTCATTACTGGCAATAGCTCTTAATACTGAGCTGGGCGCTAAAGGATACTTTCCAATACACACTCGGAACAATAACACTACTTGTATACAAAACTGATGAGACCCTTCCCACCTTCAATTTTCAGGATACTCAAAATGGAGTACAGGGTAGAGCAGGAGTACCAAATCCCTCTTTCATCCTCTGTTTATGTCATATGAATGAATATATGAACATCTGTCAGGGGAAAGATTCAATCATGTTTCAAACTTAGTTTCTGAAAGCTATACATTGATCTAATCACTCCAAGAAGCCAATTTGGAAATTTTTTTAATCCTGCGTGATTACATGAATAGTTACTGAAATACAAATTATGTAAATTATGTTAAGGACTAAATGAGTTCAAAGTTGAAAAATAACCTAACTTCTATCTATAGTTTTCTTAGGAGACCATCAAAGCATTATGGGAAAAAAATAAATGATTATATTATACTTCGACCAAAAAAATGGCTTAAAACAACAATTTTTAAACTTTGGGCCTCAAGAGCCTTTCACTTTATACTCTCAAAAATCATCAAGAACCTAAAAGAATTTTGTTTATATGTTTACATTTATCATCATTTATTGTATTAAAAATGAAAACTGAAACACTTTTAAAATATTAATTCACTTAAAAATACCAATAAACCTATCAGTTGTTACTTTTTTTTTTAGAAATAACTATATACTTTTCCAGATGAAAAAAAATTAAGTGACAAAAGTACTTTTGTAGAAGTTAGCTAGATTTTCGTGTCTATTTATGCATTTAATTGTCGTGATGTGGGTTTTTTTTGGATGAAGTAAATGAAGAAACTCCAGCTTCACACATACACATAGCTGGAAAAGGGAGGTGTATTTTAATATACTTTCTAGTAATTGCAGGTATTCTTTGATACTACACCAAAATTTGACAAGTGGAATTTTCTTAAGGGCCAGATGCAATGTGGAACTGAAAACAGAGAAATCAATTTTTCATTCTATGTTAGATTAAAATCCACTGGTCTGTCTTGCACTTTTGAATGCATCTTTAATACCCAAGCAAGATTCTGTTAACACTGTGCCGGGGTCACTGAGAACAATGGTTCACTGAGCTGTGCAGATCTTCCACACACATGCACAGTATTTTAAGATTATATTATTTAATATCACTGCCGTAAGGTCTGTTCAGAAAAGAAGAGGAACGTATCAAGCTTATGGTGGTAAACATTAAGTTTTTCAAAATTCTAACTTTGTTGAAAACTCAAATCTCTTCACTGCTAATACTTTGTTGTTTTCCTTGAAGTGAGAGGTGCACCTTTGTTCATGTTAGAAAATGGTCTGCTAAATATCAAGGTTGAATAACCAGTCTGCCCAGTGGTTATTAAAGTACTTCTTCCCAAGTAAAAATGGTATTCATGAAAAAAGCAACTAGTTTAGCTTACAACTCAAACTACCACACAAGTGGTTCTTCTCAAGACAACCTTGAGACAGCAGACACAACCTTGTGAGACACAACCTTGTAAGTGCCTTACATGCCATTCCCATTTTTTCAGATTAAAAGGATGTGTGCTCAAAGGCTGAAATAAAATCAAATTTTGATGGAGTCTTCAAGGAGATTCTAAAGTGAAAGTAGCACTCTCTTTTTAAATTCATGGCAGTGAAGAACACAAAGGCTCCAGTTTGCTACCACTGCACCCACTCATGCCACATTGCCAGCTGCTTCTGCAAATGTAAAAAACAATGAAAAGGTAGGGGACAGAACCCTAGTATTAGTATGAAAAGGGTTTTAACCTTATAAACCCCATGAAAGCACCTCAGAAGACTCCAGGAATTGACAAAGCATACTTTAAGAACTTCTGGCCTAAAACCATTATTTTCCAAACTCTGGGGTCCCTATGTAAAGGGGAGAAATGTCAGGTCATCAAAATTCTACACACCATTCCAGACTGTAAAAACAGTTCTAAACTCAAACAGAACATTCACAAAATGCCTCCAATCTTTTATGTTTATTTTGCATTCCCATATAAGATTCCACATGAAGACATGGTTCACTCTATGGCTAAAATAGTCCAAAACCCACAGATATTCCTAATTAGAGCTATCCTACAAGGTTTATGTGCTTGCAAAAAGTTAAAGAGACAATTATACCTTGTCTATCAGATCTCGGTTGACACAGTTGGGCAACTGCTGAAGGAAAGCATCTACTATGAGCTTGAGATGAGATCCAGTGCTGGCTTCTTCATCCTCTTGTTCTAATACAAAATTAGTTTTTAAATAGGTTAAAAAAATAAATACAGGCAATCTAAGAATATAAACATTCAATTATAAGTTATTATATACATTCAATATAAACATTCAATTATAAGTTATTTGGGAAATAGATAATTTAGAGCTTTTCCTACTTGTGAAAAAAATAAAACCTTTTTTGAGCTATTACCCTAAAGTCTGGATATCTCTAGAATCATAACCCAAAGTCATTATAGTCTTTCAGACATTGAATATGAAAAGGCAAACTTTTCCTTTTCCAACAGACACAAAACCTTCAACAACTGCCTGCTGTTTTAGAGTAACATTATTATTTTTATCTACTGAGCCCCTCTTCCCCCATGTCCTCAAGTAACAGCACTCCCATCACCTGCTTGCCTTTGAAAGGAACCCATGGGATTTTGATAGGGAAGGGCACTGTCAAAGCACAGCACATCACCTTCCTCTCAGCCACAGGCAGCCATGACACCAAGCCAGAACCTTCCATGACACTTATGTACAGACAGTGAGAAAGCAGAACCTTGGGACGTAGGATTTGGACCTAGAACAGCCTCCAGCCATGCCCACCCTCCCTTTAGGACATGGAGAAAAGAAAATCTGCAGGAGCAAACCATGAAGCCAATGCAGAAATACACAATACTGACAGAAGGTATCCTTCTAATAAAAAAAATCCTAATAAATGGATAAAGAAGATATGGTGCACAAATAACATGGAATATGATCAGCCATAAAAAAGAATGAGATCTTGCATGTGCAACAACACGGATGGACCCAGAAAGTATTATGCTAAATGAAATAAGACAAACACCATGGGATTTCAAGCATATGTAGAAATTTAAGAAACTAAACAAATGAGAGATAAAAAAAAAAAAGACTCTCAAAGACAGAGAATTGTTGTCTAGTGGTTGCCAGAGGGGAGGCAGATGAAAGAGATAAAGGGGATTAAGAGTACATTTATCATGATAAACACTGAGTAACATACAGAATCACTGAATCATTATATTGTATACATGAAACTGACATAACACCGAATATTAATTATACTTCAATTAAAAATGTCCTAATAAAGAAACTTAATAGGAATTATTTAGGAAACAATTAACAATATAATATTTTTATTATTAAATACAAAACATTACTCAATTATAGACAGGTAAAAATATAACAGATAAACTAATATACTAGTTGTCTTTTTACAACTCAACCGTTTTAGAGTAACTTTCAAATACTTTATATTAAGACTATAAAGATTAGAGTAAATTCAGGATAAACTAGCAAGTAAAGAAGAGTAAGAAATACCTATTAAGATATTTAGAATGTAGGTGATCATTAAAGCATGTAGTCACATTATATGGGACATGTGGTGTTTGTTCTAAATCAAGTTCCAAAAAACTGATGGCCTAGAAACAACAAGAAAAACAGGGAACTAAAGAGTAAAGATCTATATTCTTAAGCAAGAGTTCCACATATAAAAATTAATTAAAAATTAAATCGTTAGAGGGTTGGTTAAGTGTCTAACTTCAGCTCAGGTCATGATCTCATGGTTTGTGAGTTCAAGCCCCAGGTTAGGGTCTGTGCTGACAGCTCAGAGCCCGGAGCCTGCTTCGGATTCTGTGTCTCCCTCTCTCTCTGCCCTTCCCCGGCTCATGAGGTCTCCCTCAAAAATAAAACAAACTTTAAAAAAAACTTTTTTTAATTAAATTGTTAGCAATATAGCACTTACCTTGCTCATCAAGAAGTTTCTTTGTAAGATCTTCAGCTTCTTCTCCACCCTCTAACTCTAAGGTATCATCATTAATTTCTAGGTTCTCCAACTCAAGCTCCAAATCATCAGGATTGGATACCTCCTTATTATCTTTAAGTTCTTTTGCCTCTATTTGAAAACAAAGAATCAGTATCTCTGAATTAAAAGTCGTATTGAAATCCTGACACAAAAAATAGATAAGAATTCATAAAATCTGCATCTTTTTAGAACACATATATATATATATATATATATATATAACTGGTAATAAATTTGAGTGTATATTTAATATATTCAGATTTTGTAAAATGTAGTAAATTCATTGAGAACAAAAACCATAACTTCTTTGATTCAATATGCCATCTATTTACTGAAGGAACAAATGGAGGGATGGATGGATGAATGGATGGATGGATGGAGACACATGGCATGAAGAATTGAAGATGAGAAGAAAATAAAGTTGATTAGATAAAGTGGACTCAGATTAAGGTGGGTCCCAAACTTCACCATGAGTTCAGACTTTCTCTTTTATGCAGTACAAGCTTTACTCAGTCATGAGGAGGAAACAACATCTAAAAAAAATTTTAGTGTTAATTTTTATGAGAGTTAAGCGGGGGAAGGGCAGAGAGAGAGGAGCCAAAGGATCCAAAGCTGGCTCTGTGCTGACAGCAGCGAGCCCAATGTGAGGCTCGAACTCACAAACCATGAGATCATGAACTGAGCCAAAGTCAGACGCTCAACAGACTAAGTAAGTCACTTAGGTACCCCCAGGGGATAACATATAGGTGATGTGAAGGGGTACCTGGGAGGCTCAGCTGGTTAAGTGTCCGACTTTGGCTCAGGTGATGATCTTACGGTTTGTGAGTTTGAGTCCCAAGTCAGGCTCTGTGCTGACAGCTCGGAGCCTGGAGCCTGCTTCAGATTCTGTGTCTCCCTCTCTCTCTGCCCTTCCCCTGCTCACTATCAAAAGCAAGCTGATCAGCTACTATGTAATCAAAACTATGCCAAGCTACTGACTATGCCAATAGTCAAAAAAAGCTTAAAATGTTACACTTGCTCTCAAGAAACGTACAATCTGGGGCACCTGGGTGACTCAGTCGGTTGGATGTCCAATTTCAGCTCAGGTCATGATCTCATGGCTCATGAGTTTGAGTCCTCCATCAGGCTCTGTGCTGACAGCTCAGAGTAAAATGTGTTGCATGGTTTGAGAAATCAAATGAGATAGACTAGAAACTGCTCATGAAGTGCAGCAACATGAAGATGATTGGTAACTATGGCAAACAGTTTCGGGGTAGAGGAGAGGATAAAGCCAGATTGGAGCAGACTAAGCAGGGGAAGTAAGAAAGTGAAGAATCTGCACACAGCCAATTCTTTCAAGAGGACTGCTTTAAAAAAGGTAGATGGAAAGAGATGGGAGGCCCAGGAGGTGTCAGAGTATTCACAACTTCTTTTGATCTGTTTTTTAAAGATAAGAATACACTTGAATACTGAGATTAAGGATCCAGCAGAGAAAAGGAAAGAGACACAGAGTTTGACACCAAAGAGATCAAAAAGGTATGGATAATAGGATTCAAAAGAAAGAGGGAAGACAAGATTCAGAGCAGTAAGATGAACTGACCTTTAATAGAAGGTGTAAAAGTTCACCTTATCACCCAGGGAAGAAACATTCTATAAGCCCTAAAACAGGTAGATTTAAAAATCAGAAGGGGCGCACTGCTGAGGGAGTTCTATGTGATGGTACCTTCTCTATGAAGTACTATATTACACATCATCATCTGCTAAGGAGGGAACCCAACTGAAAACGAGAAAGAATGAAAATGTGTTATGGAGTGTAGGAGAGTAAGCTGAGGTCAGAGATGCTGTCAAGTTTCCATGCACTGTGGAGACTTGGTTGAGGTTGGCGACCAGTAATTTATCAAGTTCTCAAGCTATCTAACTGAGCTTCTAGATCTAGTAGAGCTCAGCAGTTTGGATACAGAAACCAATATGGTAGATGACTGAATTCAGCCAAGGCTAAACTTGACAGGCATATATGAATGAAAGACAGAAAGAGAAAGAATGTACAAGAGAAATACTAAAGATGTATACCAGAATGCAAACTAGAAAGGAATGTAAGTGAAAGCAGGTGGAGACTAATGGAAGGGGAAAAAAGAAAAATTAAGGGAGCCATACAATGGACTAGAGGTCTCAAAGCAGAAGAGGGGCAATGAGGGGATCGGAGAAAATAAGCTGCAAGGACAGAGAAATAAGGAAGTCAGAGACTTCAGGGGTGGTGCAGTTTGGAAAGATGCATTTTCTATCATGCTGGTAAAAATGAAAGGCAGAGAGACTCCTTAAGTTCAAACCAGTTACTGGTGGAAACTGTCCTATAATTTTTTTTATCCACAAAATATCTCTACCAAATACAAGGGTTATTTTATTTCTTTTGAAGTTAAACTATTTAGCCACCAAACTGTACCTATTCATTCACGATTATATATCCGTATGTGAGACCATATCTCCTTTTCATTCTTGTTACTGCTCCTCTGACAGACCTCTTATGTTACTAAAACAGAAACTTACCCCATCTATACCATATTTCCTCTTTAATTTATCCTATATGCCACTGACAGAGTAAACGTTAACAGAAAGTAACAAAACTGTAACAAGCTGTTTATGTTATATATTACAAGCTGCATCTAGGTTATATAAACTTCCATTAAATGGTATTCACCGTCTACAGCAAGACAGTCCAAACCAATTTCCCCCTACTCTCCTATTTACTACATCTTCTAAAAAGGCAAAATGAATTATGTGATCCCTATTTCCTCTCCAAATATACTCAATCATTTCCAGCTTCAGTGCCTTTTTTCACGCCATTCTCTCTAATTGGAAAGTCCACCCCAATGTCTCTTGTCAAAATCCAAGCCAAACTTCAAAGTCTGTCACAAGAGTCCATTTCTTGCACAGAGTTTTATCTGATCTCCAACCATGGTTATTGCCTCCACTGTCTTAACTGCCACAATTCTTTGTACTCTTCCTTAAGGCCCCACTCCTACTCTCCTTCACATTAGAATTCTTTGAGCCCTGGCTGCTCCCCACTAATGTGACTGTTAAGACCACAGACCCTATACTCGTATCTGTCTTGCCCATGGCACTCAGGACATTATCTCACATGAGAGGATGAGACCCTACACCCACTCCTCAAAGAGAAACAAATATTAGAACCCCTCAAGTAAGTCAAACTTGTATGATGATATGAAAAACCTATACCACGGCAGAAATCACACAAGTTTTTCAAATCCTTAAAACTGTAAGAAATGTTCAAGTGACTAATATTTTAGAAACTACTCCTCACTAGGAGCTTCAACTGTATATAAGCAGAGATACCTTCTAAAAAATTTTAACGGACAAAACTGGGTAGGAGGTATCTAAAATGAGCATTTTATATATTTTTCACTATAATTTTTGACATATTTCAAATATTTCAACACTAGTCTTCATGAAATACAAAAGAAAATTTACCTTAAGGTAAGAACATCTTTCAGATCAACCAAGAGGTTTTTATATTTTCAAATTACCAGAAGGGCCACTTGTAAAATGTTCTAACCATAGGATGACCCAACGTTTTTCACAAAAATAGCCTAATTTTCATGTTCAGTGTATTTAACTTAGATCCTAAAGAATGTTATAAAAAGAAACAGTTTTACTTCTTCCAGTCAGTATGCTAACCAATACCACCCCATCCCCCATTTAATATATATGTTACACACAGAGAAAAAAAGAACAAAACTAATCCTTGAGAAATTTTTTTCAGGTAAAAACTTTTGTGTCTAGGGATAATGATGTTATTACATGTGTTACCTGTAACACATTCACCACTATGGTGGGGATGGTACCAGTGAGGGAGGCTATGCACATGGGAGGAGGTCAGGAAGGATATGGGAACTGTGTACTTTATGCTCAATTTTGCTGTGAACCTAAAACAGCTCTAAAAAATAAAGTCTAGGGGTGCCTAGGTGGCTATCCATTAAGCATCCAGCTCAGGTCATGATCTCAAGGTTTGTGAGTTCGAGCCCCATGTAGGCCTCAGTGCTGAAAGCTAAGAGCCTGGAGCCTGCTTCAGACTCTGTGTTTCCCTCTCTCTCTACCCCTCCTCCGCTCATACTGTCTCACTCTCAAAAATAAAACATGTTTTTTAATTTAGAAATAAATAAAATTAAATTTTAAAGTGTAGTCTAATATTTAAAAAACAGGTTTTATGCATCAAAGGACATTATCAAGAAAGTAAAAAGATAGTCTTTAGAATGGGAAAAAATATAGGGCACCTGGGTGGCTCAGTCGGTTAAGTGTCCAACTTCAGCTCAGGTCATGATATCATGGTTCGTGGGTTCAAGCCCTGCATTGGGCTCTGTGCTGACAGCTAGCTCAGAGCCTAGAGACTGTCTTCAGATTCTGTGTCTCCCTCTCTCTCTGACCCTCCCTTGCTCATGCTGTCTCTATGTCTCTCTCAAAAAAATTAAAACATTAAAAAAAATTTTTTTAGAACGGGAAAAAATATCTGCAAATATGATAAGGGTCTACTATCCAGTATATTTTAAAAACACAAAAGACAACTGAATTAAAAAATGGACAAAGGTGGGAAGCCTGGGTGGCTCAGTTTGTTGGGTGTCCGACTCTTCGTTTCCACTCAGGTCATGATCTCAGAGTTCAGGAGTTTGAGCCCCATGTCAGGCTTTGTGCCATCACTGCTTGGTATTCTCCCTCTCTCCCTGACTCTCCCCTGCTTCAGTGCTCTCACTCTCTCAAAATAAATAAACTTCCAAAAAATGGACAAAGAAATTAAATAGACATTTCCCCAATGAAGACAAATAGCCAAAAAGCACATGAAAAGATATTCAACATCACTAGTCATTATGAAAATGTAATCAAAACCACAATATCATTTTCACACTCACTAGGATGGCTATAATCAAAAAGAATATCATATAATAACAAGTAATGACAAGGATGTAGAGAAACCTTGTACATGGTTGGTAGGAATGTTAAAATGGTTCGACCACCGTGGAACAGAGTTTGGGAGTTCTTAAATTTAAACAGTGAAGTTTCTATCTCTTAATCCTCTTCACCTATTTCAACCAACCTCTGCACCCCTTCCCTATGCCAACCACCATTTCTTGGGTGTATTAATAAATCTGTTTCTTGGGCGCCTGGGTGGCTCAGTCGGTTGAGCTCCGACTTCAGCTCAGGTCATGATCTCACAGTTCATGGGTTCGAGCCCCGCATCGGGCTCTGTGTTGACAGCTAGCTCAGAGCCTGGAGCCTGTTTCGGATTCTATATCTCCCTCTCACTCTGACCCTCCCCTGCACACACTGCCTCTCTCTCTCTCTCAGAAATAAATAAAACATTTAAAAAAGATAAATAAATCTGTTTCTGTTTTTTTTTTCTCATTTGTTTTATACTTCAGATTCCACATATAAGTGAAATCATATGGTATTCATCTTTGTCGAACCTATTTTACTACCATGACACCCTCTAGGTTCATCCAAGTTACTGCAAACAACAAGATTTTGTTTTTTCTTATGACTAACATTTCACTTTATATAATATACCATATCTTCTTTATTTATCTACTGATGGGGACTTAAGTTTGCCTCCACGTTTTGGCTATTATAAATAGTACTGCAATAAAGAGGGTACATATATGCTCTCAAATTTGTATTTTTGTTTCCCTTGGGTATATATCCAATAGTAGAAATCATGGATTGTATAGTATTCCTATTTTTAATTTTTTGAAGAAACCCCATACTGTTTTCCATAGTTATTGTACCAATTCATATTCCTATCAACAGTGTACACAAAGGTTCTCTTTTCTTCACATCATCACCAACACCTGATATTTGCCTTTTTGATACTAGCCACTCTGACTGGTGGGAGGTGATATCTCACTGTGGTTTTGATTTGCATGTCCCTGATGAGTAGTGGTATTGAGCATCTTTTCATCTGTAGGTCTTCTTTGGAAAAATGTGTATTCAGGTCCTCTGCCCATTTTTTAATTGAATTATTTGGTTTTTTGGTGTTGAGTTGTAGGAGTTCTTTATACATTTTGGAATATTAACCCCTTATCGAATATATCATTTCCTAGTATCTTCTCCCACTCCATAGCTGTTGTAATAACTTTGTATGGGGACAGATGGTAACTATGCTTATAGTGGTGAGCATTATACAATGTACACCTAAAACTAATATAACATTATATGTCAACTACACTTAAATTGAAAAACAAAAACAGCAGGGTTGCCTGGGTAGCTCAGTTGGTTGAACATCCGACTTATTCTCAGCTCAGGCTGTGATCTCGCAGTTCATGAGCTTGAGCCCACATTGGGCTTTGCACTCAACAGTGCAGAGTCTGCTTGGTGTTCTCTGTCTTCCTCTATCTCTGCCCCTCCCCTCCACACACATGTACGCACACTCGCTCTCTCTCTCTCTCAAAAATAAATGAATATTAGGTAGCTCAGCTGGTTAAGCATCTGACTTTGCCTCAGGTTGTTATCTCATAGGTCTTGGGTTCAAGCCCCAAGTTGGGCTCTATGTTGACAGTTCAGAGCCTGGAGCCTGCACTGGATTCTGTGTCTCCCTCTCTCTCTGCTACTCCCCCGCTCACACTCTTGTCTCTCTCGCTCAAAAAAGGAGCACTGAAAAATAAATAAATAAATAAACATTTTTAAAAATGGAATTACCACATAACCCTGTAACTCCTAGGTGTATACTCAACAAATTTAAAGTAGGGACTCAAACATAGCAGCCCAAGTCACAGTGTCAAAATATGGAAACAGCTCAAAAGTTCACCAATGAATAAATGGAAAAATAATTTGTGATATACACACAAAATGAAATATAATTCATTCATAAATAAGAATGGAGTATTGATAAATGCACAATTGATGTACCTCCAAAACATGATAAGTAAAAGAAGACAGACTTGAAAGATCATACATATATTGTGTGATTCCAGTTATATAAAACGCTAAATAAATAAATCCACAGACACAGAATGCAAACTGGTAGTTGCCAGGGGCTAGAAGAAGGGAGGAATGGAGAGAAACTGCTCAATGGATACAGGAGTGATGGAATGTTCTGCATATAGGGGTTATAATACTTGTACATCAAAGCAAAGACTACTACTTCCTAGTTTTAGTGTAAGGCACAGAAATTACTAATCTTAACATAACTTGAAATGCAGTATAACACAGTAATTAAGGGCCCAAGTCATTAATTAACATGGCTGAAATTTCAGATCTACCACTTACTAGCTGTGTAAGTTACTTAACCCTGTGTAGTTACTTAACCGCTCTGTGCCACAGTTTCCTCATCTCAAAACAGGGACAACAAGAATGGCTGCCCCACAGGGTTATTATGAAATTTAAACAATTTTTTACTTACAAAGTACTAAAATGATGTTTGGCATGAAATGATTATTAAATAAAAATTACTAACTATTATTTTATTATTATTACTTTTTAACATTTATTTTTGAGAGACAGAGAGAGACAGAGTGTGAGGAGGGGAGGGGCAGAGAAAGAGGAAGACAGAATCCGAAGCAGTATCCAGTCTCCTAGCTGTCAGCATAGAGCCTGATGTGGGGCTCGAACCCACAAACTGTGAGATCATGACCTGAGCCAAAGTCAGATGCTTTAATGACTGAGCCACTCAGAGGCCCCACTTGCTATTACGTTTTTAAATGGGTTCCCTAATAAATACATCAGAATACAAAAGTACAGGGGCACCTGGGTAGCTCAGTCAGTTGAGCAGTTGAGCATCCAAATTTGGCTCAGGTCATGATCTCACAGCTCATGAGTTTGAGCCCTGTATCAGGCTCTCTGCTGTTAGTCCAGAGTGTACTTTGGATCCTCTGTCCCATCTCTCTCTGTCCCTCCCCTACTCACACACACACTCTCTCTTTCAAAAGCAAATAAACATTAAAAAAAAAAAAAAAGAATACAAAAGCACATTTAAAAACAAATTATCTGGAGGTGCCTTGGTGGGTCAGTAAGTTAAGCATCTGACTTCAGCTCAGATCATGAGTTCAGAGTTCATGGTTTTGAGCCCCAAGTCGGGCTCTGTGCGGACAGCTCAGAGCCTGGAGCCTGGTTCAGATTCGGTGTGTGCCTCTATCTCTGCCTATCCCCCACTTGTACTCTGTCTCCCTTTCAAAAATAAACAAACATTAATAATATATATTTATCTGCTATCTCTTCAAATCCCTGGCACTGTTCCATCCCATTTCTCCTCCATCTCCATAGTTTGGCAGAATTCCCTTTAGAAAACAATGTGACTGGCATTCAGGACCTCCCACTAATGACCTCAAAGCTGTGATTTCTCTAAAGCAACTCCTCCTCATAAGGAGTCAAGGACATCTGGCCTAGAAAGAGCATTACAGGTAAAAAGTACTACAGAACTAACACTTTTCCTAACAATCCCACCGAGAGAAATTCAAGTCTTACCAAGATCTCACATGAATTGATTACATTATGAATAAACATTTTTAGGGTCACCAGGGTGGCTCAGTTGCTTAAGCTCCCAACTCTTGATTTTGGCTCAGGTCATGATCCCAGGGTCGTGGGATACAGACCCATGTTGGGCTCTGCACTGAGCATGGAGACTGTTTTAAGATTCTCCCCCTACCCCATACCCCTCAGACCCTTTCCCCTGTTCATACCATCTCAAAAAATTTTAGAATGAAAAAAATTTTTTTCAAATTATTTTACATTAACATAACTGTTTTAGCACTGCAGAAAATATCAATTATCACCCTTTCATGCTCCATTGCATTACTGTCAATCATTTAATCTAATGACTCATGTTCATACTGCAAAACTAGTAACTAAAAAAAAAACTTTTATAAATACCATTTTGAAACCAATTTTTATAGCACTTAATGTAAATATTTATCCTCTAGCATTTACCTTTGGAATCATCTTTGTTGGAATCTTTATTCTGACAACCTTTCTCGTTATCTTTGAACAAGATGGCTGGAACAAAAGCTTTCAAATCGATGAGGTTCTCATAAAAATTCCGAGCATCTTCATCTTCCCATATACCACCTTCCAAGTCATATTCTCCAGGCTTACCAGGTGTAAAGATATCAATTCCAGGCCCATGTTCTACAATAAAATAAGCCACAGGGAATTAAAACCATTTCAGGTTTAGTATGGAAAACCACACAAGATATTTTATATTTTCAATTTCACAACTAATGAACCTTAAGTGTTAAAATAAGCTTCTTTCAATCAACAAGTACTCTGAATTGTTCACAAAACTATCTTTAACGTCAAATCATCAATTGTGTTTTAAGTAAAGCTCCAAATCTGGACAAGGTAGAAGACAGCATATGAGAAAGATGCTTTTTCTCTTAAATGTTTTAAGCAATTATTATGACATTAAGTAGCCATTTGATATATTAGTCCTGCTTCATGAAACTTAAAACCCAAATAAGAAATACATAAGCCTGGCCATTCCTAAAACATCCCAATCTCCCATGAAGCACTTTTTTTTTTCTTTATGACTCCCAACCCTCTGTCCCACTTACATCACAATCACCTTCACAAGTAAAACAAAAAAACTTAAGTTTTCAAAAAATTTTTGACAGTTTATAGACATTTTTTAAATGTTTCTATTTATTTCTGAGAGAGAGAGAGAGAGAGAGAAAGACAGTGTGAGCAGGGGAGGGGCAGAGAGAGAGGGAGACAGAATCAGAAACCAGCTCCAGGCTCTGAGCTAGTTGCCAGTACAGGGCCTGATGCAGGGCTCGAACACACAAACCGCGAGATCATGATCTGAGCTGAAGTCAGACGCTTAACCAACTGAACCACCCAGGCGCCCCTTAAGATTTTTTATTAAAGTAATCTCTATACCCAACATGGGGTTCAGACTCACAACTCTGAGATAAAGAATCACATACTCCACCAACTGAGCCAGCCAGACATCCCATAAGTAAACCATAAACTTTTAATTAAGAAGTGTCCCTCCTTTTGGCATAATCCATGGTATAGGGCAGACTGCTATAAATGGTCAACTGATAAATAACTAGAAAATAATGGAAGAAAAGATGAAGAAATATATAGATATTTCAGTAGAAGGTAGAAAACCATGTACACATTTGCATACATGCATGCACATATACATGCTCTACATTTTACATACAACTCTAAATTCTTAAATTCAGATCAGGAGAATTAATTTCCAACTTCATGATCATGAGACCATTCATTAATTCATCTGTTCTCACTGTGCTTCTCTCCAAACCACAAGTGGAGAATGATCATGTAGATTAATGTTTCTGTTTTGTTTTGGTTTGGTTTTTTTTATTTCTAGGAGAGAGAGAGAGACAGCGCGAGCAGGGGAGGGTCAGAGAGAGAGGGAGACACAGAATCTGAAGCAGGCTCCAGGCTCTGAGCTGGCAGTCAGCACAGAGCCCGATGCGGGGCTCGAACCCACGAACCGAGAGATCATGACCTAAGCGAAAGTCAGACGCTTAACCGACTCAGCCACCCAGGCGCCCCAGATCATGTAGATTAAATATAACCATAAGAGGGGCACCTGGGTGGCTGAGTCGGTTAAGCATCCAGCTCCTGGTTTTGGCTCAGGTCATGATCTCACAGTTCGTGGGTTCAAGCCCTGCATAAGGGATTTTCTCTCTCCCTCTCTTTCTGCCCCTCCCCGCTCTGCTCTCTTTCTCTCTCACTCAAAATAAATAAGTAAACCTAAAAAAAAAAAATTACTCATTTCATAAGAAGAACAAGAAGAAAAACAAAAGAACACTGGCTACCTGATGCATTACTTATATGTCGCATACCAAATATATTTAAACACAGGACACTAAAACCATATACTATAAGGGAAAAGACTGATAAATTTATAACTTCTGCTTAATGAAAAATATATACAAAAGCAAAGGACAAACTAAAAGACAATACTAGCAATATCCATACAAAAAAATTAATATTCATGAATATAAAGATCCCTACAAGTAAAGGCCAAGATCCCTATGTAAAAATGAATAAAACCTCTGAACAGCTAAGTAGGAGTATAGGAAAAAAACCTTAACCTCAGTACTCATCAGGATAATGTTAAATAAGACATTTATCATTTTGACCCATTAGATTATATTTAACAAAGATTGGTATCATTAAATGTTAACAAGATAGTAGGGTAGTAAGCACTCTCATATCTTATCTAAGAATATAAATTAATACAGCATTAAGGGAATGTAATCTCTACCCATCAATATTTAAATTAAGTATAATCTTTGATCCTACAAAATTCCTTCTAGGAATTTATACCAACGAAATAACAAAAAATGTGAAAGATTCACAAAGATGTTGACTATAGCACTGTTTGTAACAGAGCAAAATTGGACAGAATTTAAGTATCTACCAGTAAGATATCAGCTGATATTTATACACTCTGTAACACTAATCAGATGCTAAAAAAATTATGTATATCTACCTGAACGGACTCAGTAGTTTCTCAAAAATACTTTATTGAAAGAGAAAAGCAAGTCATGCAAATTAACATGCCATGCAAACTAACAATAAAGCTATGTATCAATATCTCATTATGTATTTTACATAAATATTTTATATTACAAAGGTCTGGACAGATTCATATTAAACTGTACCAGTACCTTGGAAAATGGAATACACATGATATGAGGCTTTCACTTTCTACTCTATAATATGCACGAATGTTTTACATATATGAAAAATGGATTTGATTTGCATAGTAATTATAAATTGTGAAAAATCAACCTCTGAGAAGGGGAAAAAAATGCTACAAAGTTAAAAAAAAAAGCAATAGATAATCACAGGAAACTATCTGCAATGCATATGACAAAGAATAATTTCCTTAATATGTAAAATGCCTTTACAATTCGATTAAAAAATATTTTATTAAAATGACAATAAAAGGGGCGCCTGGGTGGCTTAGTCGGTTAAGCGTCCGACTTTCGCTTAGGACATGATCTCGCGGTTCGTGGGTTCGAGCCCCGCGTCGGGCTCTGTGCTGACTGCCAGCTCAGAGCCTGGAGCCTGTCTCAGTCTGTGACTCCCTCTCTCTCTGACCCTCCCCTGCTCACGCTGTCTCTCTCTCTCCTAGAAATAGATAAAACATTAAAAAAAAAAATTAAAAAAATAAAATAAAATGACAATGAAAAAGGAAGAATTAAAGGATTCAAATCAGTGTGTCACAGAGAAACAAACACATATGTGAAACAGCCAATAAACTTAAGATGCTCAACCTCACTCAGAAGGTAAAAATCAACAACTACAATATAGTAAGAGTGTAAGGAAACATTCTCATACAGCTAGTGGCATATAAATCTCTTTGGAAGAATATTTAAATTTATATATAATTTTTCTAATTTTTTTAATCTTTATTTATTTTTGAGAGAGAAACAGTGAGCAAGGGAGGGACTGAGAGAGAGGGGGAGACAAAATCTGCATCAGGCTCCAGGCTCTGAGCTGTCAGCACAGAGCCTGACACGGGGCTTGAACCTACAAACTGTGGGATCATGATTCAGCCAAAGTCAGACACTTTACCAACCAAGCCACCCAGGCATCCCTAACTTTACATATTTAAATTTAAAATGCACATGCCTATGGAATTGTTGACTCACTATATTATACACCCAAAACTAATATTACACTGTATGTTAACTGGACTTTAAATAAACACTTAAAAAATAAAAACTAAAATAAAAAAATAGATGCAGAATAGTATATATAATATGATCTCATTTTGTATGGCAAGAACAGATATTCTGATTACTGAAAAGCTGAGGCTTCTCCAAGCCAGGATGAGGTACCAGTAACCTAAAACAACTAAAAAGACCAAACAATATATATAAGTTTTTGAACACAACATCAGACAGCACAGGAAAGTGATTCCTAGAGAGAAGAAATTAAAAAACTGAGCCCAAAAATTAACCGCCCTAGCTTATTGCCTGGTAAGATTTTCTTTTTTTTCTTTTCTTTTTTTAATGTTTTATTTATTTCTGAGAGAGAGAGACAGCATGAGCAGGGGAAGGTCAGAGAGAGAGATACAGAATCTGAAACAGCCTCCAGGCTCTGAGCTAGCTGTCAGCACAGAGCCCAACGCAGGGCTCAAACCCACAAACCGTGAGATCATGACCTAAACTGAAGTCGGATGCTTAACCGACTGAGCCACCCAGGCGCCCCATACCTGGTAAGTTTTTCTAAGCTACAGCCAAGTAAGGGAGAAGTACAGCAGACCCCAGCAGTCTCCATGAGCTGAGGACAAGCTGAGTCCGGCAAGACTACTCTCATCTATGTGGCTAGCTGTTGCAGGACAGAGTACCAAAAAGGAGAAAGCATATACAGACCTCAAAGATCAGGAGAAAGCTCCCCTTGAATGTTCAGCCAAACACTGATCAGCCCATACCTATGAGGGAACTGGATGAGAATGGGAAAATAACTACTTATACTTCCAATTCATGGTAAAACGGGTAGAGTAGAGAGGACCATTGCCTCTGTAATATGGAAAATTAGCCCTAGACTAACAGCTGCTCTGACCTAACAAAATCAACCTGAAAAGGATAAAACATTCCAAGTAGCTTAACTGTGCCCCATAATGAAGCTCAATGATATTTCTAAGAATACAAAAATATGCAGCAGTGGGGTGTCTGGGTGGCTCAGTCAATTGAGGGCTGGACTTTGGCTCAGGTAATGACCTCACGGTTCAGGAGTTCAAGCCCCACACTGGGCTCTCTGCTGTCAGTGCAGAGCCCACTTTGGATCCTCTGTATGTCTCTCTCTCTCTCTGCTCCTCCCCTACTCATGCTCTCTCAAAAATAAACATTAAAAAAAATATATCCAGCAACCATCCCAGTACATGTGATCAGACATGCAAAGAAGTAGAAAAAAATACAAAGCTATAGAAATCACCCAATCAATTAAAACCAATGCAGAAATAATGTAAATGATAAAATTAGTAGACAAAGAAATTAAAACAATAACTATTTTCATATACCCAACAAACTCGAAGATAGACTGAGCATGTTTGAGACCATGGAAAATAAAACCAGGTTAGAGACAAAAACTANTAACAGTATAATAGGCACTGTAAAAAAAAAAAAAAAAAAGATCAATGAATTTGAAGACACAGCAAGAGAAACTATCCAATACAAAAACAGACAAAAAAGTACTGAAGACTACAAAGCACAACTTCAAACCACCTAACAGTTGTAATTAAATCTCCATAGCAGGAGGGAGAGTAACAGAAAATATATTTGAAGACACAAGGGTCAAGGTTTTGCAAATTTGATGAAAATTGTAAATTCACAGATTCAGGAAGTCCAGTGAACCAAAGCACAAGAAACATATAGAAAACCACACCACACCACATCATAATTAAGTGATAATAAAGAAATTTTAAAACAACCAAAAGAAAAATGCACCACATGCAAAAAACTATTGAAAGAAAAAAAATATCACCCTAAATTTCTATACCTGGTGAAAATATCTTTTAAAAATGTCTTCTAGTTTGTTGAGTATACGAAAATAGTTATAATTGTTTTAATTTCTTTGTCTACTAATTTTATCATTTACATCATTTCTGCATTGGTTTTAACTGACTGATTTATTTCTGAGTACCTGTGTGGCTCAGCTGGTTAAGCATCCGACTCTCAGTTAAGCATCTAACTCTTGATTTCAGCTCAGGTCAGGATCTCAGGCTTTGTGAGATGAGGCCCTGCATCCAGGCTCCACACATGTGTGAGCAGGGGAGGGGCAGAGGAAGAGAAAGAGAGAATCCCAAATAGGCTCCATACTGTCAGTGCAGAGCCCGACGTGGGGCTCAATCCCATGACCCTGGGATCATGACCTGAACTGAAAATAAAGAGTCAGACACTCAACTGACTGAGCCACGCAGGCACCCCAAGTGGAACTTCATTTAAGAAATCAAAAAGTTTGAGGCTCACTAAATAGAAAAAATAGTAGGGATTATATACATTGTTAAATATAAATAAAATAAATGCATTTGTAGTATGCAATACATATTTTTTATTGAGATATAAAATACAAAATAACTCTTGTGCTATAAAAAGATACCTTACAAATACCTTACTCTTAAAATTTTTCAGTAAACAGAATTGTCAGATAGCTTCAAGATTAGTGACGTATCAACACATTTACAAATATAAATATAATTAGTTTATCAAGTACTTGGTATGATAGATTAATGTATTAGGTGCCCTACCAATTTATGGACAATCAAAAAGGAACTTTAAAACACCTCTGAAATAGTATAAAAAACAACCCATCTCACAAAATAAAAATTTACCTCATAAAACTGCAAGATTTACTTCTAAATAACGATTTAAGATAATGTATCATTCAAAACCAATATATTAAAAATAAAGATAAATATTGCACCTGGGTTGCTCGATTGGGGCTCTTGGTTTCAGCTCAGATCATGATCTTATGGTTCATGGGTTTGATTCCCTCATTGGAATCTGCACTGACAGTGCAGAGCCTGCTTGGGATTCTCTCACTTTCCCTCTACCTGCCCCTCCCACTCTCCCTCTCAAAATAAACAAACTTAAAAAAAAAGGATAAATATAAAAATATTAGAAGGACATGTGGGTGGCTCATTTGGTTGTCTTTGGCTCTTGGTTTTGGCTCAGGTCATGATCTCACAGTTTGTGAGATTGAGCCCTATGTTGGGCTCTGTGCTGACGGATTGGAGCCTACCTGGGACCGTCTCCCACTCATGCTCTCTCTCAAAATAAATAAACTTAAAAAAAATTAGAACCCCAAAGATCCAATCTACTTTATTACCTCTCCGAGAAAGAAAGTAAATCTTTCTATAACCCCAAGTATGGTATAAGACAGGTCCCTATTGGATATAATCCAAAGACATTTAATACAAAAGAACCAAAAGAATACATCATAAGATCATGAGTTAATTATTGTTAAGTGCAAAGCCTTTGCCATTCAGAGGACCATTTCAACTAGTAGCTTTGCAAAGTTCTTATTAGGTCTTAATACTACTTCCTCATTTAAAAAACTTTAAACCATGTTGAAAACTTAAATCTTTAATGATATACATCTGACAAAAGTAAAAATAAGAGATAGTGCTTACTGAAATATCAGTGTTTTTAGGGTTATCTTACCTTCTGGCGTTGGTTTGTCTTGAGGAAGATCTGGCATGTTTTCATCCAAAAGGTCTGCTAAGGATTGAGAATTTGCTAGCAGCTTCTGATATGACATAGCAAATTCCTCATACTGTTTATGTCTATCTTCACTTAGCTCCCCTTTAGAATGGAGAATACGCCTATAAAACGAATGATGAAATAATCTGATAAACTCATCAAAGTAGATGTGATCATGTATTAGATTAGGAACGTTCCACAAATTTTGATTTTATCACATAAGCTTATTAGCATGATTTTCTTCAAATTATTTTCATTAAAGTTTTCAAGATGTATCTGAAATTAAAACTAGTACAATCAAATTCACTTAGATAATTAGATTTCAACATTAGTTCTTCAAAGAACATTAAGAGTAATTAACAATTACGCCAGGAGATATATAAAATTTAACAATGCCACAAAACATAAATTATTTTTTAAACTATTTTGTTAAAGTCATACCCCCTTCAGACATACTGTTAATCAAAAATACTTAATATACCTTAAAAAGTTACTGTTCAAAAACAATGGGTTATAAAATCAGTATCCTTCAACTTTTACAATGATATGAATCAAGATTATCTTTTGAAAAAGACCACATCTTCCAAACAGCCAATTCTGTTTACTGCACAAGTGCTAGTTATTTATCCATTTAACAAATATTAATTGAGCAACCCACGTAAGCAAGGTCAGGTCATCTCAGGAGCAGAGAACACAAATAGTATTTCACTCTACAAACAGTTCACTAATAAGCCACTATAATTAGAAATGTAGAACCTTTGAAAATTTTCAAAATTTATACTCAAGCAAAAATCTATATATAGACAGTTGAGATGTCTACAAATGCAACTATTTATCACACACATGTAATGTAATATTTGAAATCTATAAATCTTAATGCAATATAGGTTTCAAAAAGCCAACTGTAAATTAAATCATCTTCAAATTGTTAAATTTATTACTTGTCATTTGAGTTTTCTTGTGAAAAGGGAAAAAAATGAGTTATTTTATGATGCTATTTTCTTAAAAGTTACAGAAAATAAAGTGAAAAACAAGGACTACATTTAATCATCCATGCTTGGCTGGAACAATTTCCAAATTTTTCTATCTTACCCTATTCCTACCCACATAAACTTCTGTTTAAATGCTGTAACATTGCAGCTAACATTTTTTTATGTTAGGAGTATCGGCTCCTATTATAAGCACAAAATAGATCAATGCATATATTATTATTCATTAAATCCAATTTTTTTCCCAAATCTGGTCTGTTAGGATCTAAAATGAGAAATCTTCACACGATTTAAAACTATATTAGACAAGGGGCACCTGGGTGGCTCAGTTGGTTAAGCATCCAACTTTGGCTCAGGTCATGATCTCGGGGTCTGTGTCAGCTGTGCTGACAGCTCAGAGCCTGGAGTCTGCTTAGGATTCTGTGTCTCCCTCTCTCTCTGTCTCTGCTCCTCTCCCACTCATGCTCTACCTCTCTCTGTCTCAAAAATAAACATTAAAAATTTTTAAAAAACAGGGCGCCTGGATGACTCAGTCGGTTAAGCGTCCGACTTCGGTTCAGGTCATGATCTCACAGTTCATGGGTTCGAGCCCCACACTGAACTCTGTGCTAATAGCTAGCTCAGAGCCTGGAGCCTGTTTCAGATTCTGTGTCTCCCTCTCTCTCTCTGACACCCTTCCCCCACCCCTCGCTCATGCTTTCTCACTTTCAGAAATAAATAAGAAACAGTAAAAAAATGTTTTTTTCTAAGTAAGCAAACAAATTTTTTTTAAAAAACTACATCAGACAATATCGTTCTATCAACAAGAATAGTTTCTCTCTTCAACCATTTATTTTAAACTAATCTTACAGGAAAAAACACTCAGTAAATTTTACCAATGAATTCTAAACTCAAAGCTTTCAAAAATACTCAACCCATGAAAACAATGACTGCTATTACTTTGAATGAGTGAACTTGTTAGAACTTTTAATTAGAAATCATCATTTTTGAAGTTAAAGCCACTAAAATTAAACTGTTTAAATAAATAATGCTCAAAAGTAGGCTACTCTAATATGTTCTGTAATGTATGATTAGAAAAAATGTTAATAAAAACTTTATCCTTTTTTTTAAGTAAACTTCACACCCAGCATGAAGCCCAAAGCGGAGCTTGAACTCACAACAGAGATCAAGACCTGAGGTGAGATCAACAATCAGACCCTTAATCAACTGAGCCATCCAGGCACCCCCTTAGCAGTTTATTCCGTAGCAAATTATGTTAAGAGGGATAATGTCAGTTCTAAGGGATTTCAGAACCTGTAATGACAATTAAGATGATGCAAAATTATTTCAGTACTTGAAAAGAAACTGGAAAATGTTTCAAAGTAACAGAACCTGGAACTTTCTTTTTCTAACAAGTTCCAACACTCAAAGTCATTTAAAGTGCATACATCCAGTTTTAGGTTAAACAATATTCACTAAGGATTTATGATACATAGGCAGTAGCAAAGTGATGACTATTTAATCACAACAGAAAACAAACACTCTTTTTCCAATATCAACCTCATTTTCAAACATTTGCCTGGGACTTTGCATTGGATCAATTAAAAGTGATGTAATTCTACGACAATTGCCTATGTATGCATTCCAGTTCCTTTGCAGTCATCCTGGAACCAATTTAAAACTCGGAAGCTCCAGAGGTAACTCCTCACACTCCCTAATCTCAATCCCACGATCAAAATTGTTAACAGTACTAATTCATCAAACTGCTTAACTTACAGGTGCTTAGGTTACTACCTAATGAGAACAGTCACCCCCAAAAAAGCTTAGATTTTGGTAGATGTATTTTCTAATCATATCTTATACTGAAACCTTGGCAAGCAATACAAGATACCAATTTAAATGGCACAGGAAGAGGTGTTACACACAAAACTTAAACAGTCCTACATATTTTCCTTGACCATTTACTAAACACCAGACTAACTACAGAGGATGTATTAAGACTATAGGTTTCTAGCAGAGAAATAAATGCATCATAGGCACCTGAACATTCAAAATCCCTAGAATCATTTAGAGGTTTGAATGAAATTGAGACATTTTTTAATGAATGTTTTATATATAGCAGTTTTTTATGTTTATGAAGCCCATTGGAAAAGATTTTCAGTTTAGATATTTTTAGAGGACCCGTATGAGAGAACTAAACATTACACAGCACATTTGACCAAAGTACCTATTCTGTTCATCAGTGTAAAATAAATCTCACCAAAATTTCCTCTGAGAATTCTATGAGAACCTATCACTATGCAAAATCAAGCTGAATATATGATTTATCATATATCATTTTAATTACAATCTCTTCCAGAAGCACATATATTCAGAATGCTGACTAGAAGCCATTCTTTTTGAGACTATCATAAATCAGAGGTTAGCAAAATATTTCTGCAAAGGGGCCAGATATAAATATTTTAGGCTTTGCAGACCATATGGTCCTTGTTAAACTATTCAAATCTGCTGATATGGCACAAAAGCAGCCATAGGCAATAATACATAAATGAACGAGGCTATTTTCCAATAATGCTTTATTCAAGGACACTGAAATTTGAATGTCATATAGTTTTAATATTTCACAAAATACTTTATTTTTTTGAACCAATTAAAAAGGTAATGACCATTCTTATTCCTAGCTCACCAGCTGTACAAAAAATAGTGGTGGTTCTATCTGGCCTGCAGGTCATAGTTTGCCAATCCTTATCATAACAGGAGTTCCCTGTATTAGTATCACTGTTCAAGGTATTATAAATGACTATATCCCTTCTCATGACATCACTGTACAATAGGGAGTTACTGGAACCATTTTGAAGATACGAAAAGGAAGCAATGGAAACAAAATTAATTCCAAATCTGATTCATTATATAAAAATACAAGGTAGTAGACCTCCTTCACCCAATGATGAACTAGCACTGTCTGGAAGCAACCCTAAGATACATCAATCTTTGATTTCTAGTGTTTTTTTATATTACTAATTCAACACTGTAAAACTGAGAGAAAATATCAAATAGTCCACTCTTGAATGGATCATTCTATCTCATAAGTCATAGATGTCTCAAAAGATTCTAGTCTTGAGACATGTTGTCGTTGTTGTTTTTCATTTTTATTCTTGGCCTTCTTGTTCTTTTGTTTACTGTTGTTTCACATTATTTTAAAAATGAAATTTTTTAAAAGCTATGAAAGTTTAAGAATATACAAATTTTCAAAATCAAAAAAAGGCACAAGAGACATTCTCATCAAGTTTCTGAAGGATTAAGCAGGCAAAATATTACAAATTATAAACCACATTTACTGAATACTTACAATGAGCCAGATACTGTTATTAAGTGCTTTTACACATGAATTCACTGCATCGTTCACATTTATCTCCAAGGTAGAGTGCTAACGTTACTCCATTTTACAGAAGAGAAAACTCAAGCACAAAGATGTGAAATAACTTGCTGAGAGTTACAGAACTGGGTAAATGACAAACTAAGATCTGAACACATGTAGCCAGGCTCCGGCGTCCATGCTCACAACTACTGCACTATACATACTGCCTCCCCAATTAAAATTATCCACTTGGTACCTAACATTGGAATTAGAATGTGTCTCAAATGCATCTACCAAAGGCAAGCCTTCTCACACTGAGGTGCTTATTTTACATTATTTTGGGTCCTTCTATCTGTCTCTAACTTGGTGAGCACTGAGTGCACTGATAATGTGTTTACTAGACATTTTAAAATCTAATACAAGTCCTAAATGCAAATGAAGAGGAGTAATATGGAAGTTGTGAAAAATAAAGTATGAAGAGGTATGAAAGAACCAGATCATTCACTTGCTACATAAGTCACAATGAGCAATCTCTTTACCCCTAGATCTGATCTATCACTTACAATAGTTATTATTGCAAGCATACTGCAAGGATCAAGTAAGATCATACATGTGATGCATTTTTCAATGCAAAACAGTATTTTCATGAGGAAAAAAAAAAGGCCATAGCCCACTACAGAAAAGGTAAGAACGTCAACGTAAATTATCTGATTTTATATTAGCCAAATTAAAAAAGAAAAAAAATCTTGGGAAGAATACAGAAAACCCATTCTAGTTTTGACCTTATGCAGTCATGCAAAATAACAGAAGAGTCAAAATCTTGAAAAAATAATCATGAAGCAGGCCCATGAAAAACTACTAGGTTTTACCTTTAATCTCCCTTAGCAATTTGTCAAATTTTCATGAGAATAATTTTCTTTTGGTTTCATTTTAGAATTTGGTTATGGATGTCTTATAATCTTGTGTGAAAGGCCACTACTGCATAGTAAGCATAAATGTACTCAATCAAATATTTATTAAACAACTGTCAAAGTCATTGAATCAGCATTAGAGAATATCTGGAAAGAGGGAACAACTTTAGAGCACTTACAAAACTGTTAAAGCCTCAGTGAGTATGTAATACAGTGATAGAACATGTTTTTTAATGTTTTTTTTTTTTAATTTATTTCTGAGAGAGAGAGAGAGAGACAGCGTGAGCATGGGAGGGTCAGAGAGAGAGGGAGACACAGAATCTGAAGCAGGCTCCAGGCACTGGAGCTACCTGTCAGCACAGAACCCGACACGGGGCTTGAACCCACGAACTGTGAGATCATGACCTAAACTGAAGTCGGATGCTTAACTAACTGAGCCACCCAGGTGGCCCGTGATAGGACATCTTAATAGTGCTTATGTACTATACAATTTATCAAACAATCCACCTGTTAAAACAAAAAACAAAAACCCATCTCTAATGGCAAGGTACAACTTACCTGTAAGAAAAGTATAAGGTAAAAGCAATGTTATTTAATTTTACATTAATGTGCTTTTAAGTTTCAACATTGGTAAAATAATACCTCATGAATTTGCATTAATGAAAGAAACCTCCCTGATTTTATTAACTAATGGAGGAAGGCCTCTATTGTACTTTTTTTTTTTAAACTATACTTAGTGCTGTTTGAACATGTAATCATGAAGGTCCTAATTCATCAATACTGAAAAGAAAACTTTTGCTACCACTCCCATCTCTTAGGGATAAAGAATGGAATTAAGACATTTCAAAATTATTTAAGCAAAAATTGACTTAACCCCTGAATTCACGATTTCACTACTGAAAGAAATTGTTTTACATAATTAAGTTACAGCTAATAAAAATTAAATCATTTCTTCAATTTTTATTAAATGCCAAAAGGAGTAGGCAATATTACCTCTATGAGAATATCTCATAGTACAAAACATTTCAAGTACAGAGCACTGAACATAATAAAACACAAAACTTACCAAGAAGTAAAGCTATCAACTCTAAGTTGGCAAATGTTATAATATTTTTAGATGTGTATTAATTATAACTCCCTAGGATCAATCGCTTAACCAACATGTATTTTAAAAAATGCTTTAAGTAAAAAACCTTCTAAGTTCAAATTTATTAGAAGTCACCAAACCCTAGGGCCAGGTATTTTACCTGCTTATAACTGTAAATCCCTCAGGAGCTTAAAAACAGAACTAGCTATGGAATACCTACGGTATCAGCCCAGAAAACATGAGAAAGGAACAGTTAAGACTCAAAAGGTCTTGTGCAGTCTCGGTCTTCATTCATTCACGTCTTTTAAGAAAATGCCAGAGATTTTATTATTCTATTTTTTTTTAATTGCTTGAAAGAATTCTTAAGTATAGAATTTCAGGAGTATAGGAGCACCTGGGTGGCTCAGTCAGCTAGGCATCCGGCTTTGGCTCATGTCATGACCTCACAGTTCATGAGTTCAAGCCCCACATCAGGCTCTGTGCTGACAACTCAGAGTCTAGAGCCTGCTTCAGATTCTGTGTCTCCCGCTCTCTCTGCCCTTCCTTCATTCATGCTCTATCTCTCTCAAAAATAAACATTAAAAAAAAATTTTTTTAAAGAGTATAGACAAAGACTTCACAACCTTTAAAAACAATGCCATCTTCCAAGTCAATTAAAATGACCAAAAGCATTTAGGATTCATAGACTAAAAATACAATGGATTTGACGTTTTTTAAACTGTCATTATTAAATACTGAATAAAGACTTAAAAGTGATTTAACTACATGGGAGTCTTAAATATTTGCTTGCTCGGCACTTCCAGTTCCAGCATTACCATGCCTAAGAGAAATCTTACTGGGAAAAATTACTTTCCCTGATTTATTCCCATGATTAGAAAAACCTCAAAACATCTACTGGATAATGACTGGGAGGGGGAAACTTTGGGAAACTGATCATTTTTATAGTACCCTATAATGTACTAATACTAGGCAAAGGACACTGCACTAATCCATTCTTCATGTCATCTGGGTCAGTCAGGTATTCAAATCTTCACTACAGAGGCTCCTCAAATTGAAGCTGTCCTAGGGATGAGTTATTTATTAAGTCATATGCCAATTATTTTCTATATCGTGATTAAGATTTTCCCATCTCCCAAATTACTCCATTTAAGTAGACAGTAAATCATGATAAAATGACTGCTACGATGGCAAGGTCAATTTCTACGAGATAAATAACCTCCTCTAATAACCACAGGCTAACAGTTCCCTATTGAAATAAGTAAAAGTTTGGGGCACCTGGGTGGCTCAGTCGGTTGAGCGTCCGACTTCGGCTCAGGTCATGTTCTCACGGTTCGTGGGTTCGAGCCCCGCATCAGGCTTTGTGCTGACAAGTAGCTCAGAGCCTGGAGCTTGTTTCCGATTCTGTGTCTCCCTCTCTCTACGACCCTCCCCTGCTCATGCTCTCTCTCTCTCTCTCAGAAATAAATAAAACATTAAAAAAAAAAATGAGTAAAAGTTTGGAGGGAAAGGCCACAAAACCATGCTCTTAACACTATTTCCTGTTCAAAATTTATACCAGTGACTTGAATAATAATAATAGGTCTGCTTATCAAAGCTGAACACGAACAGAAGTACTTCCTAGTATAAACTGTTAATATATTAATAATAATAATCAATATTCAATATTATCATTAGGCTAAAATAATATGCCAAAAATACCTAAATAAAGTTAAAACAGAGAAGTCTGCATTCAGGTTTAAAAGATTATTTCCACTAGTTCAAGGTGAAGAACTGATTTGGCAGCAGTTCATTTGAAAAATTAGTCTTTAGGCATATACAAGCCTAACAGTCAAAAGAATGACAAAGTAGCTATAAAAACTAATGGAATTTTAGGCTACAGGCAGGAAAAAAATGCATTCAAAACGAATGTCCTAAGGATAGTCATGTCGAAATCATGGAACAAACTGAAAGAACAGGAGGTATTTAGCCTTGAGAAGATGAAAGGGAAACATCCTGGCAGTCTGCAAATATCTGAGATATTATCATGGGTATGAAAGCGGAGACATGTCCCCTGTCAGTGCTTCTCAAACTATGGTAAAAGAATTATTTTTTTCTAATTACCTCAGATGCTTTTATAAAATACAGGAACGATACCACAACTACTGAAAACTGCTATAAAGATGTCTAAATGCTTCATCTGTTTTTAGACTTAATTCATTGTGAACAGGTAAACAGTTTACGGACTCCCACTTTCGGCAGCTTTATGCCATCTGAACCAGAAAAAAGAAGTAAATCAAAGGGAACCATTTTATGGAGAGTTAACTTTCAGCTTGAATTTCTAGTAAGTAGGTGTGTCTAACACTGAACTGGCTTTGAGAGGTTTCCAAAGGAAGAATACTTTATCTGTCAGATAATCTATAAAATGGATTCCTGCACTGGGTGATTAGATTAAATCATTGTAGACTCTATCCTCTAAGGTTCTGAGAGGCCAATCAAAAATAAACACACACACAAAACCCTTAAAGTAGCCAATAAAAAGTTTTCAAAGCATACCTTACAAAATCAGTTGTGATGTTTAGGTAGAACACATGGGAAAAAGAAAAGGGCTAGGAAAATGACAAAACACTATGAAAGCCATAATTAAGATTTTAAATACATGAGAATTATTAATAGAGGACCACTATTTTCCTTTTAAACTCATTACTGACTATATAAATCTAGCCTGACGTTGCCTATTCTGCCTATTCAAAATTTAAAACAGTCCTCATTATCAAAAGCACGAAACAATATCTATATATATCTATATACAGATAGATATTGTTTAAGAAACTTTGAGAACACCATTGCCATCTTAAACTCTTGCCCCTTGAATGATCCTCAACCACCAGGGTTAAGCCATACAGTCTCTGAACCTATCCTGACCCAGACCTAACTGTACTATGGGCAGATACTACCAGTCTTCTAGTTAAGTCAATCACCTTCTAGTGGTTAACTACTTAAATTAGTAGGTCCTTCCCAACTGTGGAAGGACCTTAGGAAAATAGAAAAATATCCTCTCCCATACTAATTCCTGAAAAACAACCATTTCAGACTCTCAACCATGCACTTTAAATAGGTACAAAGTATTCAGTCAAACCCTACTGCTGTTGCCTCCTTTCTGTACTCTCTCAGCTCTCCAAATCCACCCTCCATAAAAGGTGACCTAGTGCCACCAACTTACATCAACTTCTAGTTCCCCTCTTCCAGGTACCCTCACTAATTACCTCAGGCACATACATTATTCCCTCAGAATTTTAAATGAATGTTCCCAGTAGAAAGACTACTTATAGGTGCACTGTAAATAGTAGCATTTAAGAATTTTTTTTCACATCTAATTTGTTGCACTATTTTCCAAATTTCTGATCTAAAATATAGACTCCGATCTAAAATAATGACTTGTTTTCCACAAAGAGCAAGTATCGGTAGTGACATCAACGAATTAAGATACAAAAACAATGAAAGCAAACCTTTCATAGACAGGGCACAACAAAACACACAAAAATAACAGCAGGTAAGTTAAAGTGACAAAAAGAAAATGTATCCCTCAACATTAAGGAGTCTTCTAAGGAAGAAAACACATCCACAAAGTAAAAAATCACCATATACTTCCCAGGTTTGTTTTAAATTCAGAAACAAAATCTAAGATAGACTCCTATTTACACATGAGTACTTAAACTGTTACACTGTGAAAATTCTCCTGGAACCATTAAGAAATCACCTGCAATGGGCCCTTCTCCACAAGTTCTTTCAGGGGCATGAAGACTTTAAAAGATTTTTAAGTATGGGCTCCAAAATAAATTCTCAATTCTGAGAAATATGAAAATCACCTGTTTTGCCTCTCAGTATTCTGAAGCTCCCTGTGGTCCCTTTTCAGGTGTTTGGTCAAAGATGTAAAGTATTCTTTTAAAAGATTCTGGAAAGGTTGTTGCTTCTCTGGACTAATTATCTCACTAGGAGGGAAACTCAAATTAAACTTCTCTGCGGCGCTCTTCACTTTCCGGGGTACAAGTCCAGCAATATCATCTCCACAGTGTCGACAAAAACTAATCACCACAGAAACATGAGTATGGGATTCCCGATCAGCATTAATAATATTTTTTAGCTGTTCATAGATTAAGGATAGACCTTCCTTGTCAGTGAAAATCCCAACTATTGTCAATTCTGCAATGAAACGCAAATCAGTTCTTAACTTGGTAATGTTAGGGGTTTTCTCTTCTTTCCTCGCTTCAAAATGCTTTTTCCAAACCTGAAGAAGTGACGGAGCAAAGTCGGCATAACGCTGGTGAAAGAGAGAGCACAAGTGCACAGCACAATTCACATCAGATATTTTCAGCTTTGCTTCCACAATAGAAGCTACAGCTTCTGCAATATATTTGCTCAAATTTAGGCCATTAAAATCGTGGGACAAGGAGTCTCTCTGTTGTTCTGTAATAGTTTTTAATTTCTTCACAAAAGCGGTATTTTTCTTCAAGCTTGAGTCTAGTCGGCTGAAGAAATTTTCCTCTGGTCGGTTGTCTGGAGCATTTTGGTTTTTGCTACGAAGTTCCTTCCTTAACTGATGTCGTTCCCAAGCTTCTTGATGAAGCTGAAGGGATTCTTCTTTCTCTCTATATAAAAGTAAATAAAAAAGTAAGTAAATAAAACAACTTGTATATTTTGAAGCATCACTGTCGAATTTCCTAAGAGCAAAAGCAAATGAAGAAGTAAAATCATGTAAGTACCAGCATCCAAAAGGAACAAACCATGCAAAAGGCCCTTTTTCCTACCTATTTTTTTTTAAAGATCCTTTTAAGTTACCTCCATACCCAGTGTGGGGATCAAACTCAAAATCCCGTGCATGCTCTAGTGACTAAGCCAGATAGGTGCCCCTTTTCCTAATTTTAAAGACATTTTATTAATGACTTAAGATAATGAGAACTCAGTATACTGAAAATATCAAATGTGGGGCGCCTGGCTGGCTCAGTCAGTTAAGCGTCTGACTTCGGCTCAGGTCATGATCTCACAATTCGTGGGTTCGAGCCCTGCGTCAGGCTCTGTGCTGACAGCTAGCTCAGAGCCTGGAGCCTGTTTCTGATTCTGTATCTCCCTCTCTCTCTGACTCTCCCCTGCTCACAGGGTCTCTCTCTCTTTCTCAGAAATAAACAAAACATTAAAAAAGAAAATATCAAATGTGATAGAATGGAGCATTTTGAATAACTAGAGTAAATATCATTCTGCCAACAGGCAAACTACATGGATAAAACACTTTTGTCAATTCTACCGCAATAAGGGTGAAAAAAATAAATGGATTAAATACATGATGCGAGTATGAAAAATATAAAATGCCTCAGAAGGATATAAAACCTAAAACAGATAAAAGCATTGGTACTATAGGGGGAAAAAAAAGTCCACAAAGACTACTTTAAAGAATAACGTTTGTAAAATAATGCGTTAAAAATGATTTAATATGTTAAGTACCATTTTTCCATACTTTAGCATTAATAAAGTACTTTTCTTGATTTGGGTCTTAAAATTCAAGTGTAATTAAGAAAATCTGGAAAGGAACCAGAAGATAACTATAAACTAAAACTCCTTTAATAAAAGGCTAACAAACAGTTTACCCTGAAAAAAAACAAAAACACAAAAAAACAATTACAAGAACATGTTTAAATTGCAGAAGTAGTAGAATAACTTGGGCAGCAGTGAGAGGGTAGGGACAATCTGACATTGAGGCCTCTGAGTTACCAAAATATAACTTTAAAATATAAATTTCTAACAAAGCAGATTTTCATCTTTCTGAGATAACCATCCCTGAACAACCCTTCTGTCATTTTCCCACTAAAAGCCACGATATGTTAACAGGGAATTGCATCCACCACTGTGAACACGGACATTTGAGTTATCTCTCTGAAGTCTTCCAGCCAAACACAAATACAAGATCAGCAGTGAGAATGCACTTTAAGAAAATAACTCATGGGGCGCCTGGGTGGCTCAGTTGGTTAAGCATCCACTCTTGATTTCAGCTCAGGTTATGATCTCACAGTTTGTGAGATGGGGCCCTGTGTGGGGCTCTCACACTGACAGTGCGGAGCCTGCTTGGGATTCCCTCTCTCTGCCCCTTCCCTGCTCACACTCTTACTCTCTCAAAATAAATAAATAAATAAGCAAAAACATTAAGTCCATTTTCATCTGCAATAAAAACAGTTTAAGATACATAAATGAGGGGTGACTACGTGGCTCAGTCTGACTCTTGGTTTTGGCTGAGATCATGAGGTCCCAGGTTTGTGAGCTCAAGCCCCGCACTAGGCTCTACACTGACAGTTCAGAGCCTGCTTGAGATTCTCTCTCTCTCTCTCTCTCTCTCTCTCTCTCTCTGCTCCTCCCTGGCTCATTCTCTCTCAAAATAAATAAACTTTTTAAAAAGTTAAAATATATACATACATAAATCAAACATTTACCAGTGAAATAATAATGCTTTAAATTATTTCAGGGGAGGGGCGCCTGGGTGGCTCAGACAGTTAAGCGTCCGACTTCGGCTCAGGTCATGATCTCAAGGTTTGTGGGTTCAAGCCCCACGTCGGGCTGTGCTGACAGCTAGCTCAGAGCCTGGAGCCTGTCTTTGGATTCTGTGTCTCCCTCTCTCTCTGACCCTCCCCTGCTCACACTGTGTGTATGTGTGTATGTGTGTGTCTCTCTCTCAGAAATAAATAAAACATTTAAAAAAAAATCTTAAAAAAGAGAATATTCCAGAGGGAAAAAGTGGGTAGTTGATGCTGGGTAGATGGAGTGGCTGGGGGGCTTGGGAGGACTGATTCATTACTCTATCCTATTTTTTTAATATGTTTGAATTTTTCCCAATAAAAAGTTGGGGTTTTGGTGGCTGTTTTGTTTGCTTTCTATAGGGGAGTAGAGGGAGGAGCAAAGTAACAGTGAAATTGAATATCCTTGTGAATTTTTAAAATTAATTTGAACATATTTTTAGCTCAATAGATCTAAAATAAAATACTTCAATTTCAACATGTAATGAGCATAAAAAAGCAGTGAAATACATTACATTCTGTTTTTCATGAGTCTTCAAAACCCAGTGCTCTTTTTACACTCATACTTTACAGCAGTCTCATTTTGTACCTGCCTCATTCTGTGCAGTCCACAGCTCCTTGTTAATTTTTTAAGTAAAATATAAGAAGCTTTCAAGAATCATGGCTCTGAATATCCAAACTGGCCACTACTACTGTCTTCCAGACCTAAGGCTCTACTACCTCATTAAAAATAGAGGTGCTAAAAAACTTTGGTAGGAAAGTAGGTGGTTGAGCTGTTCTACAGATCTGTGAAAATTCATGTTTACAAACAGCTTTTCAAATTTATGTGAAGAGAAGAATCCCTGCTACTCAACAGCTGCCATTTTTGCTACATCTTGGTAGTTTTCCTGTGAGGACTACCTTGTTCTTTGCCAGTTCATTACACTATTGCATTGATTTACAAGGTTAAAAATAGATTTAGATGAAGAACGGGAGGTACTACAAAACTGTTTCAAAAGACCAAAGTTTTAAAGTTGGCTACATTCAGGGGCGCCTGGGTGGCTCAGTCTGTTAAGCGTCTGACTTCGGCTCAGGTCATGATCTCGCAGTTCGTGGGTTCGAGCCCCGCGTCGGGCTCTGTGCTGACAGCTAGCTCAGAGCCTGGAGCCTGTTTCAGATTCTGTAGCTCCCTCTCTCTCTGAACCTTCCCTGCTCATGCTGTCTCTTTCTCAAAAATAAATAAAACGTTAAAAAAATTTTAATAAATAAAATTGGCTACATTCAAAAAAACCTAGCAGCTCCACTGTTTATCAGGACTTTATGCAAGTTACTTAACCTTTTCAAGCTTCATTTTATTAATCTGTCAAATGAGGATCGTAAAATCTATTCCTTACGACTGCCTTTAGGATATGTGCTGATACACTTTGTAGTGCCCAGCACAAAGTAAGAATTCTGCAAATAGCCATTAAGAATTAAAGATTCTCAACTTAAAACAGACACTATGAGGGGCACCTGAGTGGTTTAGTTGGTTACGCGTCTGACACTGGCTCAGGTCATGATCTCACAATTCTTGTGAGTTTGAGCCCTGTGCTGACAGCTCTGTGCTGACAGCTCAGAGCCTGGAGCCTGCTTGATTCTGTCTTCATCTCTCTCAAAAACAAATAAACATTACAAAAAAAAAACAAAAAAGAGACCATGAAAAAAAAAAAGCTATATTAAAAATCAAAACAATCCAGAAGTGCCTGGGTGGCTCAGTCAGTTAAGCATCCGACTTCAGCTCAGGTCATGGTCTCGTGGTTCAGGAGTTCGAGCTCCACATCGGGTTCTCTGGGCTTTCTGCTGTCAGCACAGAGCCTGCTTTGGGATCCTCTGTCTCCCCCTCTCTTTGCCCCTCCCTCACTTGTACTCTTTCCCCACCTCTAAAAACTATTAAAAAAAAAAAAAAATCCAGATTACCCTACCTCTCAAAAAATATATATTAAAGATTCCTATTATTTAATTGGAAGAATTAAAGTATCATAAGCATGCTTCTAGTCAGTGAAACTAACCAGTAACTTAAGATACTCCCAACTCTCAAGGAACTGCAACTCAGAAGTCCGATTTCAAATAATCATTGTTTTCCCAACATTTGATTCTTCCCATTCCTTCTCATCAATAAATGAAATAAATATTCTTACTTCAACTGGGCAGCTTCTTCTTCTTGCTGACGTTTTGCCTGTTCTTCTTGCTTCTTTTTCTCTTCCTCTTCATGTTTCTTTTTTTCTTCTTCCTCTTTTTTCTTTAATTCTTCCTCTGCCTTCACCTTTTCTTCTTCTTTTTTCTTTCGTTCTTTGTCTTCTTTTTTTCTCTTATCTTCTTCCAGTTTCTTCTTTTTATCTTCAGGGACCTTAATAACCTCCTTCTTGGCAGTAAGCTTGATCTCCTCTTTTGGTTTCTCCCTGCTGCTCACTGGCCGCCTTTCACTGCAGTCCTTTTCCTTGTTGTTTAGTAAAGTTTCTTTTTCTTCCATATTTGCTGGCTTTTTACGCTCAGCTGGCATTATGTTACCCAGAACAATCTGTAAGAGTAAAAGAATGTTAGTATTCTTTGTAGTAGTGTAGCTGCAGTGACTATATTTTTTTAGTAACGTGACACTGTTTTTTAAACAGAACATACTAATGCACTGTTGTGAGAGATTAAATAAATGCATGCAAAATAAATACTATTTCTGTGATAAAATAATTTCCTAGTCACATTCCACATTCTATCATTATTAGCTATGCCTAAGTATTTTTTTTTTTTACTTTCTTTTTTTTAAAATTTTTTTTAACATTTATTTTTTTGAGAGACAGAACATGATCAGGGGAGGGTCCGGGAGACATAGAATCTGAAGCAGGCTCCAGGCTCTGAGCTGTCAGCACAGAGCCCGACGTGGGGCTCAAACTCACAAACTACAAGATCATGACTTAGCTGAAGTCGGATGCTTAACCGACTAAGACACCCAGGCACCCCTTTTTTTACTCTTTCTCAAGGAAAAATAACACAAAAGTAGAGAGCACAATATCACCAACCTCCCAAATTCAACCATTATCAACTATAACTATAAAACATAGCACTTAATCATAAATACTTCGGCATGTATCTGAGAATATTTTGAATCAGTGTTGTTGTTTTTTTTTCTTTTTTAAGTAGGCTTCACGCCCAATGTGGAACCCAATTTCAGGGCTAGAACTCACGACCTGAGCTGGAATCAAGAATCAGGCCCCTGGGGCACCTGGGTGGCTCAGTCAGTTAAGCATTAAGCGTCTGATTTCGCCTCCATCTGATTTCGCCTCCGGTCACCATCTCCTGATTCGAGTTTGAGCCCCACACATCAAGCCCGGTGCTGTCAACACTGAGCCGGCTTCAGATCCTCTGTTGCCCTCTCTCTCTGCCCCTCCTGCCTCGTGCTCTCTCAAAAATAAACATTAAAAAAAAGAGATGCTTAACTGAATGAGCTACCTAGGCACCCCTGAATCAGTTTTAATCCCAACATTTTGCTTTCTGTTAGGAGATGCTGCTGACATTATTTCATACAACATGCAATGGAAGTATCTAAGCTGGAACATAAATGAGTTGCCATCTATAAATGAACAGACAAAATAGAAAACACAAATTTCACGTCATCGTTCTTAACCTTATCAAACTTTCAAATACAGAAATCATCAACTATCTCAAATTACATTAGACTTTTAATCTTATCATTAGTATGAATCAAAATTAATCTATACATCAACATAAGGATGATTATAAAATCTGTATATTCTGTTCTGTATCTGTCAATACAATAGCCACCAGCCCAGGGTTTCTTAGCCTCAGCACTACTGACATTTTGGGCAAGATAATTCTTTGGGGCTTTTGTTTGAAAGATGGGTGCTGACACTATTTTGTGCACTACATGAACTTTAGCAGCATCCCTGCCTTGTCTACTAAAGAGGTGCAGGCAGTATCTCCCCAGTTTTGACAACCAAAAATTACTCCACATATTGACAAACACCTCCTGGGAGCAAAATCACCACCAGTTAAGAACCACTATACTAGCCAAGTAGTTACTTACATGCAAATTAATTGTTTGAAATTCAGTCACTACCCATATTTCAAGTACTCACTTCCACACGGCTGGTGGCTACCACATCACAGTGCAGATACAGAACATTTTAATTATCACATTAAGTTCTACTGGGTAACATTAGTCTATAGTACAGTCTATACAGTTCACTGGAAATAAAACTGTAGAACAAAACACTGTATTTCCCAGAAAAATTCAGCATTTTTCCTTTCAAAAAATAAATTTTCTCTACTTAGAACTAGTGTTCTAATGTAATTTCTTTAATGGACAGTAATTCATGTTTTAAGTCCTAAATCATCTGAAATTGCATCAAAATAGTTTCTATTTAAGAAATAGAGAATTAAATTATTTAAACTGCCTAGGTTTATTAAAAGCTAATGATATACACAGTAGTCTTATTATTTTCAAATACAAATTTTAAGCTACAGCAGTAAAAACTAGACTAGCAAACAAAACATTTGCAATAATATTTATTTCATAAACACACACGCATTTATTTCAGCACTCCAAGAAAATGTCATCATAGAAAGAAAACCTCAGCCGATAAAAGCACATAATGTAATTTTTGGAGGCACATTCAACACTATATCTTCTCTCAACTAACTCTTCCCCTTTTTCTCTTTGACTCTTCATCCACATTCGATGCATTTATTTTGACAGCAACACCCAAAGGCTTTAGTTAACCTCATTGGTATAACTCAGAAGAAAAAAAAAGCTGTTAATCCCGTTTAGGCAATCATTAAAATACGAAACAGCATAATTACTTATTTGCTGGCAAGGTAGCCATTAACATTTATGCTATCTGGGAAGTATAGCTTATGCAGGTTCAAATACCCACCTTTAATGCGAAAATACCATGCCCTAAAGCAAACAAACTTTTAAAAGAGAATATTCCTAGCTACCACTCAATGACACCACAGTGAACATCTTACATACAAATCTCATTTAATACTAAAATCTTTATGAGGTATTATTTTCCCTATTTTATAAATGAGTAAACTGAGACTTTACCAAGTAACTTGACCAAGGCCTCCACAGCTAGTGACAGAGCGGGAATTTGAACCCATACTCTCAACTAAAGTTATTAAGAACCAAACTGTGAAGTGGAACACTTGATCACAGATAGTGACTAAGACAAATCGTACAATTACGTATTTCAATAGAAAGAGTCCCTGATAGCAGTTTTTATATTATGTTTCTAACTTTTGGCAGATACTAACAAAAGCATACAGGGATAAGCTAATTCCTAAGGTAGTAGTACAATCTTATTTAGGGATATTTGTCATTATATGCAAAATATAATACTGCTTATAGAGTTTGTATTTTCTGAAATCAAGTATCAACAAGCGACATTCCAGTGATACAAGGAACTATAGACAATAAAAAGAACGGCATCAAAATTTACAAGTAATGTCTCATTTATCAAGGTAAAATTAGATATAAGTTCTACAGAAACATTAAGAAATTCGCTTAGAATCTGACAAATTCATAAAGGATCATTTATTAGCTTAACAGAATCTTCTAAACTTTTGTGACTCTACCGTATTCATTTATTCAATAAATATATAAGTGACTACTATATCAAACTGAGATAGGCACTCATGAATTGGTTCTGCTCTACAGCATGATAAAATAGATTCTCAATAAGACAATCTTAAGTCTTGGTACTGATACAGTCTTTGAATCCCCTCATCTCTGTACGACAAGCATACCCAAAGTACACCTGGAACTAAATTTTAGTGAACAAAAAAAGGTGACGGAAATGTAAAGGCTCTCGTAAAGACAGCAATGCAACACGTGACAATAATATAAGGCTTTGAAATCAGACAGATGTTTACACTGAAACCTGCTAGCTATGGGAACTGGGCAACTTCTCCAAGAAAACTGAGAAAATGGAGGCACTGCTACCTCTCAGAGAATCCTTAACTACCAACAGAGTAGCAATCATCCAGAAGGCATTCAATAAATGTTCATTCTTTAACACAGAACACTGAAAAGTTCGTTGGAAGACGGGAGTTTTTAGGGTTAGGACTACTAGATTTTACCTACTCCAATTCTCAATTTTTACTCTGACCCCACAGCAGAAGAGTGACCCACCCACCCGATTACACTAGTGTAGTGGCTGAGTCAAGGCTCACTGTCCAGTGCTCTTCTCCACTGTATAATATACCCTGACTGAAGATTTTAAAAGCCAAATTTACAAGCAACGTAATTTAGATCAGTACACATTTGTACTGTCAATTAAACTGTATTAGTGAAATGCCAAAACTTCTTTCAATTATTTTGATAAACCCACGTTTTAATAAACAGCCAAATGTTGTATCTGAAGTGCTTCAAAAAGGTTCAAGAAGAAACTAAAATTTTAAATAGACTGAACTTCAAAATAATCAAGTTAAATACAAGTGAACTTTTAATTGGAATAGGATTAGCTCTTACAAATTACTGAGTACAATAACCGACAGTCCTTAAACGTAAACCATGCTTTAACACCACCTTCTCAGCTCCCCAGGTAGAGTCCAGGGTCTTGGGTTGTATATTTTATTCGGTTTTCTAAAAATACTCCCGATGTCCAAAAAAAAAAAAAAGTGAACTACTTTATCAGTCAGTAAAACAGGTACCAATGGAGTGAGTGTACTGGGGGACAGAGTGCAGAGAAGTTTCCTTTTTAAAGATATTTCTTTAGCAAAGTACCATATGGACTATGTATGAAATCACAATCGGACGGCTCTGAAAATACTCCAGAGTAAGACAATGCTGTTTTATCTTTTAATTCTGTATCACTCAAGATGTTCTCTGGGCAGAATCGCACCGGGGCATTGTCTCCCAGTCTCTGGCTTTACAAAACGTCCTTCCTACCAAGGACTCATTCAAAGTTTTTCCAAATTTCACCAGAGTTCAAAACCGGTTTCCTCGAGGAGTTGTACAGTCCGTATAAACACGTAAAAACTATGATAAACCCGAAGGGTGAGTGATAGTTTTACTTTGGTCGGCGTCATCCCTACATACGGGTCCCCGAAGAGCAAGAGGGCAGGTGGTCGGGTTCAGGGTGTCCCCCCAAGATCCTAAGCTGGCTCTGCTTGGCCAACCCGACGGCCAAATACCCTGGGATGATCGGCTTGGTTCAGGAGTGCCAACGAGAGTAAGTACTAGGAGGCTTGGGATGAAGGCAAGCGAAGAACCCTCAGTCTCTGTGACTAAACAGAAGTAAAGCCAATAACCCATGCCCACCCTCCCCAAACACGCCAAGCCCCTTCCCCTGCACACACATCTCCCACAAACCCCCGCTCCCGCGGCACATTCCCATACCCAACACGCTTCCCCGCCACAACTCCCCTTCCTACCGGTGGCCACGGTCACCTTCGCGGACCCTCCTCGCCCCAACCCTAACTTCTCACCCCACACTCCCTCACCGCCGGAGACCGGGACTCTCCGGCTGGTCTCCCTACTCCGCATCCTCCCACACACGCACCCTCCCCACTTCCTCGCCCTCGCTTCCCTCCCGGCTCCCGAAGAGCTCTCCCCAACCTCCCCTCGCGCTTCTCCACACCCCCAAACACCTTCACCCCGCCACAGGGGGCTCCCCGCCTTCAGCCCCGAGGCCCAGCCCGGGCATGGAGGGTAGACACCCCCTCGGCCGCCCCTCATGCCGGCCCCGGGCCGGGGGCGCCCGCGGTGATGGGAGCCTCCGGGAGAGGGGTCTGAGGAGGACGACGCCGGAGCTGCGGTCCGTGTACTGCTCGCCGCCCCCGGAGCGCTGGGGTGCGGAGTCGCCTCTTGGGTCCCTCGGGAAGTAGGAGTCCAGGCCGGTGCCCCCCAGCCCCGCTTCCTCCCGATCGTTGGAGCGTTGGGGAAGGAGGTTCCCCGGGACTCACCTCGAGCCTGTTGTCAACATTAGCCCCGGGTTTCCCAGCACCAACTCCAGCGCTCGGGCTCTCCCCTCCCCTCCCCCCACCTATCTCGCAGCGGAGGGCCCGCCTTCCCTCAGCTCCCCCTCCTCCCTCCGCCCGCCTGCCCTCCCGCCCGCCACTCACCAGCGCGGCCGGGCTGCGAGTGGGGGCGGGGCGGAGGGAGGGGGAAAGGAAAGAGCCGTCCGCGCACTTGCCTGATCGAAAACTGTCCGGGCTTCCCTTCCGCAGGCATAACGACGTCCTCGGCTTGACGCTGTGGTGGCGGATCGCGAGCGAAGGCTCAGATATGTGCGACGCACAAAGCGGCTAGTTCAAACTGTCTACTAGATGAGACGAGCGAGTTTTTCACACAGGCGATAAACCAGCACCTCAAGCCAGGTCCCCAGCCGAGGGAAGGAGTGTTACAAGGACCGAAGGCAGGAAGTGGATTGGTCGCCTGGAAAGGGAAAGCGCCTGAATTAGAGATGCGCAGGCGCAGGGACTGCCGGGGGAGGTTGGGGGAAGAGAGAATGGGGTGGGGCGGGGCTAGAAGG